>NC_069130.1:64947893-65247893 GCF_026914265.1 Mya arenaria | reverse complement strand
AAAGTCGAGTGCTGTTCTTAACTGTCTTCGTAAATAACGACCCCTCCAAAATAAAGCGAATAACCTCGGCAAGAACAATAAGTCTTAAACTTTTAGCGAAGTATAACCTTCTATACTGACTTGAAAACAGGAGTTCTTGCCTTCATACTCATAAAATGAAACCTAACATGAGAAGGATATTATTACGTTTGTACATCTCTTTTCGATGAAACCGACTAGGAATAATGAAAGAGGTCCTTAAAGCAGAAACTGAACTCCGTTTTCCATTCTAAAAGCAACATTACCACCCTGGCTTACATCGGAATATGTATTTAGCTAAATTAAGCCTCACATCCTTCTAGCAATAGCGCAAAAGTTCGCCCACAGCGCATTCTCAATCTGCGTGCAAATGGAGAACGGCTACAAAATAATGATTTTTAAAAAGATTTCGGCTTTAACTAAAGTTATGTTAATTCGGCTTTTTAATTAAGTATCTTCTTCACTGATGTTGAATTTGATATGATCTTTTCTGATTCGCATTCATCATAACAAATGCTAAACCCCAGAATTTAACATCGCCAGAAAACTTTTAAAGAATAGATAATGAGGCCGTATGTTAAGAAACATTGAAATAGTCCTTCCATAAACATCTGAAAACTGTACAATACTCTCATGAACTTTGTAAAGTTGGCAAGTTGGAGTCTCAATATTTGACATGCTGGCACGTATGCGTCTCAATACGTTTCAAGACAGCACGTGCAGGTCTCGTTATGTGTCACATTGGCACGTGTGAGTCTCAATATGTGTCACATTGGCACGTGTGAGTCTCAATATGTGTCACATTGGCACGTGTGAGTCTCAATATGTGTCACATTGGCGCGTGTGAGTCTCAATATGTGTCACATTGGCACGTGTGAGTCTCAATATTTGTTATATAGGCACAGTCATGTGAGTCTAAATATTTGTCATGTTGGCACGTTGGAGTATTAATATATGTCATGTTGGCACGTGTAAATCTTAATATTTGTCAAGTTGGCACGTGTGAGTCTCAATATGTGTCACATTGGCGCGTGTGAGTCTCAATATGTGTCACATTGGCACGTGTGAGTCTCAATATTTGTTATATAGGCACAGTCATGTGAGTCTAAATATTTGTCACATTGGCACGTTGGAGTATTAATATATGTCATGTTGGCACGTGTAAGTCTTAATATTTGTCAAGTTGGCACGTGTGAGTCTCAATATTTGTCACATTGGCACGTGTGAGTCTCAATATTTGTCAAGCTGGCACGTGTGAGTATTAATATTTGTCAGGTTGGCACGTGTGAGTTACAATATTTGTCACATTGGCACGTGTGAATCTCAATATTTGTCAAGTTGGCACGTATGAGTCTGAATATTTGTCTAGTTGGCACGTATGAGCCTTAATAATTGTCAAGTTGGTATGTTGGAGTATTAATATATGTCAAGTTGGCACGTGTAAGTCTTCATATTTGTCAAGTTGGCACGAGTGAGTCTCAATATTTGTCAAGTTGGCACGTGTGAATCTCAATATTTGTCAAGTTGGCACGTGTGACTCTTAACAGTTGTCAAGTTGGCATGTCTGTCAGTCTTAATATTTGTCCATTTGGTACGTGTGAGTCTTAATATTTGTCAAGTTGGCACGTGTGACTCTTAATATTTGTCAAGTTGGCACGTGTGACTCTTAATTTTGTCAATTTGGCATGTATGAGCCTTAATAATTGTCAAGTTGGCACGTTGGAGTATTAATATATGTCAAGTTGGCACGTGTATATCTAAATATGTGTCAAACTGGCACGTGTGAGTCTCAATATTTGTCACATTGGCACGTGTCAGTCTCAATATTTGTCAAGTTGGCACTTGTGAGTCTCAATATTTGTCACATTGGCACGTGTGAGTCTCAATATTTGTCAAGCTGGCACGTGTGAGTCTTAATATTTGTCAGGTTGGCACGTGTGAGTCTCAATATTTGTCAAGCTGGCACGTGTGAGTCTTAATATTTGTCAAATTTGCACGTGTGAGTCTCAATATTTGTCAAATTGGCACGTGTAAGTCTCAATATTTGTCACATTGGCATGTGTGAGTCTGAATATTTGTCACATTGGCACGTGTGAATCTCAATATTTGTCAAGTTGGCACGAGTGAGTATTAATATTTGTCAAGTTGGCACGTTTGAGCCTTAATAATTGTCAAGTTGGCACGTTGGAGTATTAATATATGTCAGGTTGGCACATGTGAGTCTTAATATTTGTCAAGTTGGCACGTGTGAGTCTCAATATTGGTCAGGTTGGCACTTGTGACTCTTAATATTTGTCAAACTGGCACGTGTGAGTCTTAATATTTGTCAATTTGGTACGTGTGAGTCTTAATGTTTGTCAAGTTGGCACGTGTGAGTCTCAGTATTTGTCAAGTTTGGACGTGTGAGTCTTAATATTTGTCAGTTTGGCACGTGTGAGTCTCAATATTTGTAAAGTCGGTAGGTGTGAGTCTTAATATTTGTAAAGTCGGTAGGTGTAAGTCTTAATATTTGTCAAGTTGGCACGTGTGAGTCTCAATATTTGACATGCTGGCACGTATGCGTCTCAATACGTTTCCATTTACCACGTGAAGGTCTCAATATGTGTCACATCGGCACGTGTGAGTCTCAATATATATCAAGTTGGCACATGAAGATCTCGATATGTGTCAACTTGGCACGTGTGATTCTCAATATTTGTCAGGTTGGCACGTGTAAGTCAGAATATCTGTCAGGTTAGCACATGTGCGTCTTAATATTTTTCAAGTTAACACGTGCAGGCTTCAATATTTGTCACGTTGGCATGTTTGAGCCAAAACATCTGTCACGGTAGAACATGTGAGTCTCAATATTTGTCAGGTTGAACCGTGTGAGTCTCAATATCTCACGTTTGCACGTGTGATTCTTAATATTTGTCAGATTGGAACTTGTTAGTCTTAATATGTGTCAAGTTGGCACTTGTTAGCCTCAGTATTTGTCAAATTGGCACGAGTGAGTCTCAATATTTGTCAAATTGGCACGAGTGAGTCTCAATATTTTTCTCGTTCGCATGTTTGAGTCTCAATATTCGCAAGCTAGCACGCGTGAGTCTCAATATGTTTCAAGTTAGCACGTGCAGGTTTCTATATGTGTCACATTGGCATGTTTGAGTCTCAATATTTATTAATTTGGCACGCTTGGGTCTCGAAATATGTCCTGTTGGCACGTGTAAGTCCCAATATTTGTCAGGTTGGCACGTTTGAGTCTCAATATTTGTCACATTGGCACGTGTGAGTCTTAATATGTGTCATGTTGGCAGGTGTGAGTCTCAATATTTGTCATGTTGGCAGTTGTGAGTCTTAATATTTGTCAGATTAGCACGTGTGAGTCTTAATATTTGTCATATTGGCACGTGTGAGTCTCAATATTTGTCATGTTGGCAGGTGTGAGTCTTAATATTTGTCAGGTTAGCACGTGTGAGTCTTAATATTTGTCAAGTTGGCACGTGTGAGTCTCAATATTGGTCAGGTTGGTACGTGTGAGTCTCAATATTTGTCATGTTGGCAGGTGTGAGTCTCAATAGTTGTCAGGTTGGCATGTGTGAGTTTAGATATTTGTCATGTTGGCAGGTGTGAGTTTTAATATTTGTCAAGTTGGCACGTGTGAGTCTCAATATTTGTCAGGTTAGAACGTGTGAGTCTCAATATTTGTCATGTTGGCAGGTGTGAGTCTCAATATTTGTCAGGTTGGCACGTGTGAGTCTAAATATTTGTCATGTTGGCACGTGTGAGTCTTAATATTTGTCACATTGGTATGTGTGAGTTTAAATATTTGTCAAGTTGGCACGTGTGAGTCTCAATATTTGTCAAGTTGGCACGTGTGCGTCTCAATAATTGTCAAGTTGGCACGTGTGCGTCTCAATATTTGTCAAGTTGGCACGTGTGAGTCTCAATATCTGTCAATTGTCACGTATGAGTCTCAATATTTGTCACGTATTTGCTATATGTTTTGTACACCATGCTCATATATATATATATATATAATTGTATATAGGTGTAAAGGAGTTTAATGATAACCATATTATCTTCGATGTTTCATATTTGCATGAAACTTTGTGCTGGTGCATAATCGAGGTACATATGTACCACAAATAACAAAAGGTCTCTCTTTTTTTAATATATAATACGTAACGGAATGTATAAACAAACAAAACTTTCAAAGAACGAAACCGATTAAACAAGTTTATAATTGAGATATACAATCAAAACAAATTTGTTTGAATTCGTGTTCAAATTTGAGTAGTATTTCAGTTTAAACTATATCAACAACTTACCATATACTGCTTGTCCATAAGCAACAGGAATGACACACAGTAAGTAGAAGAATAATAAGTAAACAGTCATAGTTATCCTTAACACGATTTAACTTCCATTTATTCCAACTCACGTATTCGGTGACAAAAATCAAAGTCGTGCAGAATCACTCGGAACGAATCGAGTCGCAATTACAACTAACATGGCCATTGACATTTTGAAATCACCTGTATCAAATTTCACATTACAATAAAGCTGAACAGTATTTATTTCTCTACCTAAAATACTACCCTACTAGTCTCTCACAATATATCCACCTCTGGTAAGGCGTTTAACCCACAATATATCAATTTAACCCCTGGGTAGCTCTTTTAAAAGAAAATAGTCGACAAGGTTAACTGTAATAAATTCACAACAACTTTTTAGAGCCATTCGATACTTATTTATAGATAGAATAAGGTCTAAAAATGGTTTAACAGTTGACTGATGTGATCGATCTAAATATTGGCTTTTTCTGAATACAAAACGGCGGTTCACTTTTGACAATGAATAAAAAGGTAAAAGTTAGTCGACCCCTTTTCTTTGTGTGTTGGGGGCGGGTGTTCACTACAAGAGCACGTTGTTACGTAAATAGCAATAGTATAACGTAAAATCGAATGTTGACGTAAGCGGACAGTTCATGGTAACCGTCCAGAATTAGAGTAAACTAGAAATGTCCATAGGACACAGATGCTTTCAAACTCCCGCATTTGTCACAAAGGCAACGGCCTTCACAGAACTTCACATGTTGTTTTCCATGTGTTCTCCTCATATACTTTGAGAAACAGACGACACAAGATTGCTTGCTGTATACGCTATTTTTCAATAAGCCTTGGGCCATTAATCTGCACTTTCTGTGTGCAGCTACACTCATACGAAACATCAAATGCTGTTTTAAGTGACACTCGTATTGCAAATCAATACATCACATGCATAAAAAAGCATAAATGCTTAGTGATACTAGTACACCTTCAACTACTTAATAAATGATGTGCATTTACGGAAATCATTTTTTACTAATAACATTATTGTAAAAGTGTATTTAATAGCTGAAAACGCACAAATATTAAATGACTGGTGTGTCCTAACACATAAAAGTGATCAACTATCATTTCATAAGGTAGAAAACAATACGTGTTTTCTGCACGTTTCTTTCAAATCAAACACGTATCCTTCATAAGAAGCATTGTTTTCGATATTTAATTCTCCTTTTAGGTAAATTAAAATAACTGTTTTTACTAATGCATTTACCATAACTCTGCATGTTATGTAGGTAATGCTTTAACAAATTCATGTGCCATAACTCTGCATGTACTGCAGACAATGTTTTAAATAGTTCATGTGCCATAACTTTGCATGTACTGCACACAATGTTTTGACTATATCATGTGCCATAACTCTGCATGTACTGCACACAATGTTTTGACTATTTTATGTGCCATAACTCTGCAGGTACCGCAGACAATGTGTCATAACTCTGCATATTCTGAAGACAATATGTTTACTTATTTATGTGTCATAACTCTTCATGTTTTGGTGGTGGGTTTAACACTATTGTAGAGTTTCATCACTATGGCTTTCTGAAATTCACGCCACAAAAGATTTTTAGGACGGACATTTGCGAATGCATACCACCTCCTCCCCCCCCCCCCCCACACACACTTTTCACACTTTTAGTGGGTATTAAAGCACAGGCTTGAAATACTAGACCTCGCTAAGGCACCATTTTAAAGAAAACGTGTCTAAAAGTAAGGTAATGAAACGCTATAATTAATATATTTGATAGGAATCATTTACATCGTACACTGGTACATCATGTTACATGTTGTATATACATACGGTCACTGGATACCTGCACGGCTTCCGTCTTCTCCGTACAGAGCGCATATCCAATGACACTGGGGCCCGTTTCTATTTCAATCACAAATGACAAGATAGTGTTTCATGTCTTCAACGACATTACTTTGAATACTGACTAATGCACCAGTCAATTGTAACCACTGCCCCACAAGGTCTGGAGGTATACCGGGGATAGCCGGGGAAATGGGACGTGTTTTTACCTTCCCGGTGGCCCCGCAGTGCCGGGTGAATGCGGTGGTTTTGTCTTCGCGTCAAATATAGCGGGGAATGTGCCTTACTTAGGGTCTCTGGGGTGCGGGGGTATGTGGCGGGGAACTTACCATCAGTGCGTCCCCAGGCTTGGCTGGACCGAAAGTCAAAGTCCCCGCTATCCCCCGGACCTGGAGGGGACGTGGTTACATCTGACTGGTGCATAAAGATCAGTTAACTCAAATATGCAGCTAAATAATGAAACTTTGACGTTTAGATAATTTACGACTTCAATCGACACGTTTTTGAAACGGGCCCAATAGATATTTAAAGCAGCTAAATCATGCTGGAAAAGCGCTGTTTTTGATAATGATGGCCGAGGAGTTCCGAATGGGTATATTATAATAATTAAAAAAAATAAAAAAAAATAGATATCAGGTTGGATTTTGCTGATAACCCGACACCTGATGCAGACTACGAAACATCCCGTAAACAAGAATCATAATAGTCCGGGTTCCAAGTCCTCATTTTTGAAAAAAAAGTGTCCGGCATGTTATACAAATTATTTTTATTTGTCGTGTTAGGAGAATGTCTATTGTTTATGAAAAGTGCCTTTGGCCACATGGCGGCTCTTGCGAATTCGCTAAATTCAAGATGGCGTTCAAAATGGCCGCCAAAATTTGTAATATGAGAAATAATCAAATAATAGGTTGATAAGATATTTTAAAAGTAAATATTAAAACCAAATCACTTTTAAATATATACATACACTCACTACTGTTCAGATTCAAGTCTATTTACATTTTTATATTTTAAAGGTCAAGGTCATTTTAGAGGTAAAAATGTAAATTTTGAGAAAAATACACTATCGGACTGGCTTCTTTCTTTTATTATTTAAAAATGATAATGTGTATCAAGCTTATATATATACCAAAATGAACTGCTATGTATGTTCTTTCAATATTTTATTTTGAATGCACCCTATATGCTGTTTCCATGGAGATATTCAAAATGGCGTACAAACAGTCACTATTCAGAATAAGCAAAAAATGATAAAAACAGATGGCTATTATAAATTACTAATTCGGTAAAAATGTAATGTTTGAATATATGGAGAAACATTCTCGTGGATATGACTCCTCTCATAATGTTCTTCAAATTGACATACAGCCTTAACTACTTCAAGGTCAAGGTCATTTTTTTTCACGGTCAAATAATAAAATGTACCCGAAAAATTGCAATATTATTGATTTTTTTTTAATTTATGTGTAGTTTGTGTCAAAAAGAGGCCGCAGAACTGCAATTTGTATCGTCCTTCATTTTAAACATATTAATTACGTAAAGGTTTTAGATTTTGTTGAATAGGTGCAGATTTAATACTATTACAGAGTGCCAAAAGTGTTGATATTGCTGTAAGAGTCTTAATAATAAGGCAAATTGTGCAAGTGTTACACTCTAAGTCTTAGTCAATAGTATATCTAAATGCATGGAATGCATCTATTTCATAATGTGTTTCATGTTACCATGCGTGAATGATCTCTTCAATGTCAAGGTCAAGTTCATTTCAAGGTCAAAATACAAATACGCAAAAATTTTGTATCTTTAAGATATTAAGTATATTGTCTATTTTCTATTGACTATTGCATGTTCATTTACAACGTGTGATTGCAGAACTAAATATCATGATATATATATATATATATATATATATATATATATATATATATATATATATATATATATATATATATATATTCATGATATTTAGTTCTATATATATATATATATGTATATATCAATATTAGGTCAGTTTTCAGAGAACAGTGCCAGAGTTTCTAAAAACATTTTGGTGCCATAGCAGTACACGTCGCATAATGAAAGTGCAGAAATTGGCGTTACCATTAAGTTTTCCAGTTAAATATTTGACTATATACCTATGTCTTAACTCTAAATACAAGCAGTGTTTAAAATTACAAATAATGGTTATTATAAGGTCATAACACAAAATTGTACCTTGTTTGAGTGTTTCTTTGTTTTCGTCTATAGAATAACTCCGAAATCTGAACGGTAGCCAGTAGGCGGATCCTAACCATAGAATAACTTGAGTCAAGTAAATCAAATAAGCAATTCACTTATATACATGATATTTAATGACATTTTTCCTTGACAACAAATTGGTCACCATCTACACTAATTATTGAAATATCTATAAGGTTGATGATACACTAATACATACCTTACTCTTAGAGATTGCCAATCTATATACTAGTTTTATCGTTTTGAAGATATTTCAAGTTCAGCTTGGTTAAAAAATATTGCCAAATTCTGTATTTTCTACTTCATTATACCCCCACAAACGAAACATGGTTTCCGGACGATAACTCATGAAAGGCTAGACAGATTTGAAAAAATTTTGGTACACAGGTGTAACATCAGAAGATACAGGTTAAGTTCGATATTGGGGCTGGTGGGGCCAAGGTCAAGGTCACTGTTACTAAAAATAGAAAAACGGTTTCTGGACGATAACTCATGAAAGGCTTGACAGATTTGAAAAAAATTTGGTGCACAGGTGTAACATCAGAAGATACAGGTCAAGTTCGATATTGGGGCTGGTGGGGCCAAGGTCAAGGTCACTGTTACTAAAAATAGAAAAACGGTTTCTGGACAATAACTCATGAAAGGCTCGACAGATTTGAACAATTTTTGGTACACAGGTGTAACATCAGAAGATACATGTCAATTTCGATATTGGGGCTGGTGGGGCCAAGGTCAAGGTCACTGTTACTAAAAATAGAAAAACGGTTTCCGGACGATAACTCATGAAAGGCTTGACAGATTTGAAAAAAAATTGGTACACAGGTGTAACATCAGAAGATACAGGTCAAGTTCGATATTGGCGCTGGTGGGGTCAAGGTCATGGTCACTGTTACTTAAAAAAGAAAAACGGTTTCTGGACGATAACTCATGAAAGGCTAAACGGATTTGAACATTTTTGGTACACAGGTGTAACATCAGAAGATACAGGTCAAGTTCGATATTGGGGCTGGTGGGGCCAAGGTCAAGGTCACTGTTGCTAAAAATGGTTTCTGCTTCATAACTTTAATTGGGCATGAGATATTGTGATGAAACTTGTTGCATAGGTAGCCTCTGTGAAGACAATGCTTGTGATTGAAAACGGGGCCAGTGGAGTAAAGGTTTTTGTGCACTGTTACGAAAATAGAAAAACGGTTTCCGGACAAACAATACATGCATGATAAAAAAGATGCAGTGTGCAGTAACCTTGGAGTTATGGCCTCTTTTCAAAGGAACGGTTTGCCATTCCTGTGTCCAGGCGGCATTTGGGGGTATTCGTCTCTCCTGTGACAGCTCTAGTTTTATTTAATTTATACTAATGTGTAAAGAGAAAGCAGTTCTTAATTGAAAGGTGGTCGAATGTTTTGAATTAAAATGTGGTATGAAGGGAAACTAGTCAAATACAAAAAAAAAACCATATAGGATATACAAGTTAATTTAAAACGAAGAACAAACTTCGGATTTCATTGGACAAATATATCATATCATATAAATATGAATCTCCTGTTATGTGTCTTGCTTGGGTTTGTTTTGCTCTAAATATACTATATTGTTCCTAAAATGCTGTCTTAAGGGCATTGTGTATGCTTACTTAGAGCTTCACATGGGTTTGTTTGGATCTAAATGGGCTCTATTGTTTCCATAATGTGGTCTATTTGACACTGAGTAGGCTTATTTAGTGCTGCACATGAGTTTGTTTGGCTCTAAACAGGCTTTATATTTGCCAAACTGTAGTCTAATGCGTACTTTATATGCTAATTTACAGCTGCACATTGGTTTGTTTTGATCTTAACGGGCTTAATATTTTCCAAAATGTGGTCTTATGGGCACTGTGTATGCTGACTTGAGCTGCACATATGTTTGTTTTTATCTAAATGGGCTTTATGGTTTTCAAAATGTGGTCCATTTGACACTGAGTTGGCTTATTTTGAGCTGCCCATGGGTTTGGTTTGGATCTAAATGGGCTTTATGGTTTCCAAAATGTGGTCTATTTGACTCTGAGTAGCCTTACCAAGAGCTGCACATGGGTTTGTTTGGCTCTAAACAGGCTTTATGGTTTCCCAAATGTGGTCCATTTGACACTGAGAATGCTTACTCAGCGCTGCACATATTTGCGAAAATGTGGTCTAATGGGCACTGTGTATGCTTACTTAGAGCTTCAAATGGATTTGTTTGGATGTAAATGGGATTTATGGTTTCCAGGGTATATTTGACACTGAGAATGCTTACTCAGTGCTGCACATATTTGCCAAAATGTGGTCTAATGGGTACTGTGTAAGCTTATTTAGAGCTGCACATGGTTTTGTTTGGCTCTAAATAGGCTTAATGGTTGCCAAATGTGTATTTTTATGACACTGAGTAGGTTGAATGAGAGCTTCACATGGGTGTGATTGGTTCTGAACGGGCTTAATGGTTTCTAAATGTGGTCTATTTGACACTGAGTAGGCTTACTTAGAGCTGAACATGGGTTTGGTTTTATCTAAATGGGCTTAATGGTTTCCAAAATGTGGTCTTAAGAGCACGGTGTATGCTTATTTAAAGCTTCAAATGGGTTTGCTTGGATCTATACGGGCTTTATGGTTTCCAAAATGGAGTCTATTTCACACTGGGCAAGCTTACTAAGTGCTGCACATGGGTTTGTTTTTATCTAAACTGGCTTCATATTTCCAAAATGTGGTCTAATGGGTACTGTGTAAGCTTATTTAGAGCTTCACATGGGTTTGTTTGGATCTAAACGGTCTTAATGGTTGCCAAATGTGGTCTATTTGACACTTAGTAGGCTTAATTATAGCTACACATGGGTATGTTTGGCTCTAAATAAGCATTATTGTAGTCACAATTGACTTGATAGATAATTGAACCTACTTTATTATAGACCTATCGAGTTTTAACCTATTGATATGCTTGACTGTACACTGGTACTGGTACTGTTTCGGCTCGTATAGAACCTACATGGTCTTGAATATGGCAACTTTATGGATCACTTGACACTCGATTGGCTTCATACGGTCTATATTTGGCAGATATCAGAAATGAAAAAAGTTTATTGGACACAAAGTGGACTCGCGAACAGCCATAGTGTGATGATGGTCTGGAAGATTGGGTTAGGTTACAGCCCAAAAGCGGTTGAATGACCACTGGCTTGGCTGTCGTAGAGCCCGTATGTGTTTATTTGATAATGAAAGCGTTTGTCTGTTACCATAATAGTGATTTTTGAGCTCTTGACGAACCCTTCTGTAGTAAGAAAGGTACAAAATGGGCTTTATTGCAATCATTCAGAGGGCTGTTGGGGACCTTTTGTGTCATGCGGATTCTTTTTTGGGCGCTTAGAAGGGCACAAAAATGAGCCATAATGGGGTGTCGGGCATTCAGTAGGCTTATATATAAACACTTTATGGCCTGCTTAGCAGGTATTATACCCAGAACGAACTGATTTTGGATTATGATATCAATACATTAAGTTGGCAAAACATAGGATGGACTTGAAAAGGCTGGATGTGCTTACATGGGACTCATAAAAATATATGTCATGTAGCATGTTTAAATTGGCTCAAGAAGGGACATTTTCTGGTTGACTTGACTTTTAATACGGGAAATATATTAACTATATGGTTAAAACTGCTTGGTGATTTTGGTAATGTATAGACGTTTTTAGATCAAATTTAACCAAAATATAAATAAATCATATAATAACAACGTCGATATTGAACATATTTGCATTTTGACATTCAAATGACATTCAATTGAGTTTGACTTTGATTTTGAAAAGCTTAATTTTGTATTTCAATGTGAACTACTTTATAAAATAGTTAACATCTATTCGCATGCATATATGTTTAAAAATGAAACAGTTACAATGTACTAATAATGAAATCTCTTGGAATCAACAAATTGTTGTAACTGATTTGGGTAACATGTACAAGGATGACACCTAGTTTTCTCCATATCATCTTTAAAACATTTCACTTAAAAGTAACTGAACAGAGATCAAAATAGAGAAAACTATCAATTACTTTTCTGCAAACACGAATTAATTAACAAAATTTAAAAGATAAAAAGGCGAAAATAACAATATTCTCAACTGTTTGTGTTTCAATATATTTTTACCTTGAACTGACCTTGACCTTGAAGCAATCAGATAAGTATGTCAACATGAAGCACAGTATGAAATTGATACATGCCATGAATTAAGATATACATATTAATTGACTGTTACACTAGCACAACTTGCCATAAGACTCGTTCAGCAATAACAATCTTGCGATCACCTTTAATTGGCACACTCTAACGGTATGATCCTTGGCAGTGGCGGTTTCAAAAAATAAAAAAGCTATACCCTAAACAATTGTTTTAAATGAGGGAACATATAATTTACAATTCTGTCTACGCCTTTAGACACATACTAAATGTAAATTGAAATGAAAATGGAAAAAAGTATATAGAAAAAAAACATATTTTGAGTTATTTTGCATATCTTGACCTTGAAATGACCATGACCTTGAAATGGCTGAAATAAGCTTAAACTTGACATGGGAGACGTCAGATGGATATGTCAACATAAAGCATACAATTTAATAGATACAAGCCATGATATTAGACTTTCAGAGTAACACTAGCACAGTTTGCTATAAGACTCTTACAGCAATAGCAATCTTGCGACCACCTTTGGCATGCTATTATAGTATGAACCCTTGGCGTTTTCAAAAAATATAGAAGCTATATCCTAAAATATTGTTTTAAATGAAGGAACATACAATTCACAATTCTGCCAGCACTTTTTGACACACACTTAACATAAATGAATTAAAAAAGAAGAAAAGTGAACGGGAAAAATAGAATTTTAGGGCATTTTTTATACTTTGACCTTGAAAATGACCTTGACAATGACCTTGACTTATTTAAGGTTATATGTCAATTTGAAGTACATAATGAGAAAAGTAATATCCATGTGAATATTTTTTTCTTATTTATTTAATGAAAATAGCTATATTCGAACATAGTATTTTGACTAAAATGGCAATTAATGGCGGCCATCTTGGGCGCCATCTTGGATATTTCCTTTTCGCAAGAGCCGCCAAGTGGCCAAACGCACTTTTCATAATCTACAGACTTTAACCTACAATTTGATACCAAATTATTTTGTATAGCAGAGGGGTGCAGTAAATTTCCTTATTTTTCACATTTTTCTGCCTTGGACTCCAGACTATAACTTAAATATTCAGGTATGTGAAGTTGGCTTGTACATTGTACATAAATATTCAAATGTTGATTTCGTTTTGAATACATATATGACAATGCCTCCCGCGGTGTGATTATAATTATAATGGTTGTATACTTCTATTAATTTCCGTCTGCCGGTGTTCTATGCTATGCATTTATTTTGGGGTGAGGAAAAACATGCTTTCAAAGGGGTTCTCAAATGGGTCACCACGGGTCACAGTCGATGTAAACAAAGAAGAAAGTGACGTTAATTTCTAGATATTTTTTTTGAACTTTTGGCTAAGGCTTGCATCATTAAAATACAAGCAAATCTCGGAGCACCTTTAGAACCCCTTATATACACCGACAGCAACGTACTATTTTTGCAAAGTTCATACAGCTGTGTATTTCTTATTTCCATTCTTTGAATAATTTTGTTTCAAATCTTCTTTCTAAGATATACATATAAATCATAAGTTATTTTCTGATGTGATGACTAATGAGCCTTTAAATCATTTTGAATGAAACTGGATCTTACTGGATTAAACAGGGAAATCAGGCTGTAACAGACACTTATTTAATGACGTCGGCGTGTCATAATATAAATTAACTTGTTCATTTGATTATGCAATGCGCATCTTTCATGACATACAATTTATGTCTGACTCATGCCGCGTGATTTATAGAAAAGTTAAATGAATTTTGAATAATCCATTGAATACATCGTTTCCTTTCAAAATGCGTTTAATATGTTACTATTAAAAGATATAAAGAGTTTCATTCGCGTATCGCTGTTTGGAAGATGCTTAAGAAAGACACATTCAAGAGGTCTAATAAATATTTGTGCTTTTGTTCTTGAATATCGAACTACGAACTTTCTTGTGAATATATCCAACATATCAGGCCTTGTGGTTTGAGCAGGGAGAAGCGTTAATAAATATTAATCCTCTTAGTTTTTCACTAACAGTCATGTATTTGTAAGCCTTAATATTGATATGTAATAGTTAGATGACATGAAGTGAATTCTTAATGATTAAGAATGGGCGGAGTGAGCGTAGCGAACGAATCATTCTTAATCATTACGAATATAACCTCATTGGCTAACACATTGTCGACGCAAAATCTGACGCAGGGAGTTTGTATCGGATGATTGGCAGTGGGCGGATCGCAGATTCGTGTTACCACTTATCTATAAATATTTATACAAAGTTTTCTACTAATGATTTGCTAATTTCACTTAGTTAGTGGTAACACGAATCGTATTACGTTAACCAATTAGTATAGTGGAATTCGCAAACCATAACTAGTTAACCCGTTAGTGTTTTCTACAGCTAAAAAAGGTAATAGGTGGCAGTTCTGGGCAATTTCAAGCTGGTTTTTAGTCTGATGAGTTTTATCTTACCAAAAAAGTAACGCGAATATTAACTAGATAGCTAGATAATTTAAGCGAAAATTAAGTGGTTAACATGAAACAATTTGCAAACGTTAACAGGTTATCTTACGGCAGTTATATGCTACCATAGGTTAACTAGATAAGATTCGTGTTACCACTTATCTATAAATGCACTTTTGGTTACAAGCAGTAAACGGTTATCTTGTTATGGTTTGCGAATTCCACTTAATAAGTATCGTAATAACTTGATATAATTCGTGTTACCAGTTATCTATAAATATATTTATACGGTTATCTACTTATGATTTGCGAATTTAACTTAGTAAGTGGTAACACGAATCTTATCTTAAGTGAACCAGTTAGTAATTTTCTTACTAAGTGTTCGTAAACCATTACCAATCTGTTATCGCATAAATCTGAAATGCATTTATAGGTAACTGGTAACACGAATCCTATCTAGTTAACCAGTTAGTAAGTTACTTACTAAGTGATATTCGCAACTAGATAACCAGTTACCGCTAAAAACCAAATTCCATTTATAGATAAGTGGTAAAACGAATCTTATCTAGTTAACAGGTAATATGTTACTTATTAAGTGGAATTCGTTAACCATATTTAGTAAACCTGTTAATGTTGTACAGCTAAGAAAGGTAACAGGTGGCCGTTCTGGGCACTTTAAAACAATTTTTTAGTCTTATAAAATTTATCTTAACGAAAAAGTTTCGCGAATATTAACTAAATAGCTAGGTAATTATCGCGAAAATTAAGTGATTAACACGAAACAATTCGAGAATGTTAACAGGTTATCTTACGGCAGTAATATGCCGCCAAAAGTTATCACATATAACATATTTAAATACGTAATATAAGTTAAATGAATAATAATGAGAAATAGTAAATGTTAAAAATCAATTTGGGAGTTCATTGCAGTATTTTTCTTTTCAGTCTGAACTAGCGGATGCAGATATTTCTAGTACTTGATGCAGACATTTCCAGGGTTTAATGCTAGCATTTGGTGCAGATAGGTCTAAAGTTTGTTTTATCCATGTCTAGTATTTTGTGTGTCCATGTCTCGCGTTATGTGTGTCCATGTCTAGTATTTTGTATGTCAATGTCTCGCGTTATGTGTGTCCATGTCTAGTATTTTGTGTGTCAATGTCTAGTATTTTGTGTGTCCATGTCTCGCGTTATGTGTGTCCCTGTCTAGTATTTTGTGTGTCCATGTCTCGCGTTATGTGTGTCCATGTCTAGTATTTTGTATGTCAATGTCTCGCGTTATGTGTGTCCCTGTCTAGTATTTTGTATGTCAATGTCTAGTATTTTGTGTGTCCATGTCTTGTGTTTTGTGTGTCAGTATCTAGTATTTTGTGTGTCAATGTCTAGTATTTTGTGTGTCCCTGTCTAGTATTTTGTGTGTCCATGTCTCGCGTTATGTGTGTCCATGTCTAGTATTTTGTATGTCGATGTCTCGCGTTATGTGTGTCCCTGTCTTGTATTTTGTGTGTCCATGTTTAGTATTTGTGTGTCCATGTCTAGTATTTTGTGTGTCCATGTTTAGTATTTTGTGTGTCCATGTCAAGTGTTTTGTGTGTCCATGTCTAGTGTTTTGTGTGTCCATGTCAAGTGTTTTGTGTGTCCATGTCTAGTGTTTTGTGTGTCCCTGTCCAGTGTTTTGAGAGCCCATGACAAGTGTTTTGTGTGTCCATGTATAGTGTTATGTGTGTCCATGTCTAGTGTTTTCTGTCTCCCTGTCTAGTGTTTTGTGTGTCCATGTCTAGTGTTTTGTGTGTCCATGTCTAGTGTTGTGTGTGTCCATGAATAGTTTTATGTGTAACCATGTATAGTGTTATGTGTAACCATGTATAGTGTTTTGTGTGTCCATGTCTCGCGTTATGTGTGTAACCATAATAGTGTTTTGTGTAACCATAATAGTGTTTTGTGTGTCCATGTATCGACTTATGTGTGTCCATGTCTAGTGTTTTGTGTAACCATGTCTAGTTTTTTGTGTGTCCATGTCTCGCGTTATGTGTCTCCCTGTCTAGTATTTTGTATGTCAATGTCTAGTGTTTTGTGTGTCCATGTCTCGCGTTATCTGTGTCCATGTCTAGTATTTTGTATGTCCATGTCTCGCGTTATGTGTGTCCCTGTCTAGAATTTTGTGTGTCCTTGTCTCGCGTTATGTGTGTCCATGTCTGGTATTTTGTGTGACCATGTCTCGCGTTATGTGTGTCCATGTCTAGTATTTTGTATGTCCATGTCTCGCGTGATGTGTGTCCCTGTCTAGTATTTTGTGTGTCCATGTCTAGTGTTATGTGTGACCATGTCTAGTATTTTGTGTGTCCATGTCTCGCGTTATGTGTGTCCATGTCTAGTATTTTGTATGTCCATGTCTCGCGTTATGTTGTCCCTGTCTTTTGTTTTGTGTGTCCATGTCTAATATTATGTGTGTCCATGTCTAGTTTTATGTGTGTCCATGCCTAGTGTTTTGTGTGTCAATGTCCAGTGTTTTGTGTGTCCATGTCTAGTGTATTGAGAGCTCATGACTAGTATTTTGTGTGTCCATGTCTAGTGTTTTGTGTGTCCATGTATAGTTTTATGTGTGTCCATGTCCAGTGTTTTGTGTGTCCATGTCTAGTGTATTGAGAGCTCATGACTAGTGTTTTGTGTGTCCATGTCCAGTGTTTTGTGTGTCCATGTCTAGTGTATTGAGAGCTCATGACTAGTGTTTTGTGTGTCCATGTCTAGTGTATTGAGAGCTCATGACTAGTGTTTTGTGTGTCAGTGTCTAGTGTATTGAGAGCTCATGACTAGTGTTTTGTGTGTCCATGTCTAGTGTTTTGGGTGTCCATGCCTAGTGTAATGTGTGCCCATGTATATATTTTTATTTGTCCATGTCTAGTGTATTGAGAGCTCATGACTAGTGTTTTGTATGTCTTTGTCCAGTGTTTTGTGTGTCAATGTCTCGCGTTATGTATGTCCATGCCTAGTGTATTGTGTGTCCATGCCTAGTGTTTTGTATGTCCATGCCTAGTGTTTTGTGTGTACGTGCCTAGTGTTTTGTGTGTCCATGCCTAGTGTTATGTGTGTCCATGCCTAGTGTTTTGTGAGTCCATGCCTAGTGTTATATGGGTCAATGCCTAGTGTTTTGTGTGTCCATGCCTAGTATTTTGTGTGTCCATGCCTAGTGTTATGTGTGTCCATGTCTAGTAGTATGTGTGTCCATGCCTAGTGTTTTGTGTGTCCATGTCTAGTATTATGTGCATCCATGTCCAGTGTTTTGTGTGTCCATGTCTCGTGTATTGAGAGCTCATGACTAGTGTTTTGTGTGTCCATGTCTAGTGTTTTGTGTGTCCATGTCTAGTGTCTTGTGTGTCCATGCCTAGTGTTTTGAAAGCTCATGCCTAGTGTTTTGTGTGTCCATGTCTAGTGTTTTGTGTGTCCATGTCTAGTGTTTTGTGTGTCCATGTCCAGTGTTTTGTGTGTCCATGTCTGGTGTTTTGCGAATCCATGTCCAGTTTTTTGTGTGCCCATGTCTAGTGTTTTGAGTGTCCAACTCTAGTGTTATGTGTAACCATGTATAGTGTTATTTGTGTCCATGTATAGTGTTATGTGTGTCCATGTAAAGTGTTTTGTGTTTACATGGCTAGTAGTTTGTTTGTCCATGTTTAGTGTTTTATGTGTCCATGGCTAGTGTTTTGTGTGCCTATGTCTAGTGTTTTGTGTGCCCATGTCTAGTTTTGTGTGTGTCCATGTCTAGTGTTATGTGTGTTCAAGTAGAGTGTTTTGTGTTTTCATGTATAGTGTTTTGTGTGCCCAAGTCTAGTGTTTTGTGTATCCATGTCTAGTGTTTGTGTGTCCGTGACTAGATGTGTGTGCCCATGTCTAGTGTTATGTGTGCCTATGTATAGTGTTATGTGTGTCCATGTCTAGTGTTATGTGTGTCCATGTATAGTGTTATGTGTGCCCATGTCTAGTGTTATGTGTGCCTATGTATAGTGTTATGTGTGTCCATGTCTAGTGTTATGTGTGTCCATGTCTAGTATTATGTGTGTCCATGTCTAGTGTTATCTCTACATATGTCTAGTATTATGTGTATCCATATCTAGTGTTATGAGTGTCCATGTTTAGTGTTATGTGTGCCTATTTCTAGTTGTTAGGGTGTCCATGTCTAGTGTTTTGTATGTCCATGCCTAGTGTTATGGGTGTCCATGTATAGTGTTTTGTGTGTCCATGCCTCGTGTTATGGGTGTCCATGAATAGTGTTATGTGTGTCTATGCCTAGTGTTATGTGTGTTCATGTATAGTGTTAGGTGTGTTCATGTATATTGTTATGTGTGTCCATGCCTAGTGGTATGTGTGTCAATGCCTAGTGGTATGTGTGTCCATGTCTAGTGTTTTGTGTGTCTATGTATAGTGTTATGTGTGTCCATGCCTAGTGTTATATGTGTCCATGTCCAGTGTTATGTATGTCTATGCCTAGTGGTATGTGTGTCCATGCCTAGTGTTATGTGTGTCGTTGTATAGTGTTATGTGTGTCAATGTCTAGTATTTTGTTTCTCCATGTATAGTGTTGTGTGTGCCCATGTCTAGTGTTTTGGGTATCCTTTTCTAGTGTTATATACCAGCAAACAGGACTACGTAGTGTTTTGTGTATCCATATCTTGTGTTTAATGCAAGTATTTGATGCACACAGGTCTAGTGTTTTGTGTATCCATGTCTAGTGTTAAATGCAAGCCTTTGGTGCACACGTGTATGGTGTTTTGTTTATCCGTTTCTAGTGTTAAATGCAAGCATTTGGTGCACACAGGTGTAGTGTTTTATGTATCCATATCTAGTGTTAAATGCAAGCATTTGGTACACACAGGTCTAGTGTTTAGTGTATCGATCAATGTCTAGTGTTGAATGCCTGCATTTGATGCACACAGGTCTAGTGTTTCGTGTATCAATGTCTAGTGTTAAATGCCAGCATTTGGTTAACACAGGTCTAGTGTTTTGTGTATCCATGTCTAGTGTCAAATGCCTTCATTTAGTGCACATAGGTCCAGTGTTTTGTTTATCCATGTCTAGTATTACATGCCTTCATTTAGTACACTCAGGTCCAGTGTTTTATGTATACATGTCTAGTATTACATGCTTTCATTTAGTGCACATAGGTCCAGTGTTTTGTGTATCCATGTCTAGTATTACATGCCTTCATTTAGTGCACACAGGTCCAGTGTTTTGTGTATCCATGTCTAGTATTACATGCCTTCATTTAGTGCACACAGGTCCAGTGTTTTGTGTATCCATGTCAAGTATTACATGCCTTCATTTAGTGCACTCAGGTCCAGTGTTTTGTGTATCCATGTCTAGTATTACATGCCTTCATTAAGTGCACACAGGTCTAGTGTTTTGTGTATCCATGTCTAGTGTTAAATGCCTGCATTTGGTGTACACGTGTCTAGTGTTTTGTGTATCCATATCTCGTGTTGAATGCCTGCATTTGGTGCACACAGGTGTAGTGTTTTGTGTATCCATGTCTAGTGTTATATGCATGCATTTCGTGCACACGTGCCTAGTGTTTTGTGTATCCATATCTCGTGTTGAATGCCTGCATTTCGTGCACACGTGCCTAGTGTTTTGTGTAATCTTTGAGATGTCCATATCAGAGACTACTGAAAAGTTTGAAAATTGCTCTTCATTTAAAGGTGCTTCAGGAACAACAGTGTCTATTTGTTGGTGAGACTTGGTCCAGGCTATATCACTACGTATGCATTCAACCTTATCTACAAAGAAGTCACTAAAGTCTTGTGCTAGAACTTTTGCAGATTTACCAGATGGCAGCACTGCATCTTTGGTATTACCCATCAAATGTTGGGTTACTTTGGTAAGGCCTTTCATGTCACGACCGCAAGACTCTACTTTCTCACTGTAGTAATTGACTTTGGACACATTTAGAAGCTTGTTAGTTACAGCACATTGGTTTCTGTAGATTGCGTGATCTATTGTCAATCCAGTCAACCGCCACTTTCGCTCTAACTGACGTCTTAAATGTTTAGCATCATGAAGTTCTTGGGAATACCACGGATTCATTGGTCTTAGTACAACGGTCTTGGACTTAAGAGGCGCATGTTTGTCAAGAAGGGAATAGAGACCATCGTTGTAAGCATCAACTAGTTCATCAACATTGAGACTATCGTTTACACTATTTAAAATATCTGATTCCAAAATATCGGTTTTAAACTCATCAACATCTATAGACTTTAGCTTTCTGTAAGTCACAGTTTTGCGTACTGGTGGTGGTTTGGACGCACTAGCATTGAAAACCACAGCAAAGTGATCACGAGATGTATTGCCGTTGTTGTCCGGGAGTCCGGGATCAGATATTTCTACATTTGATACCGTTGTGCCTGTATCTCTGGTAATAAGCACATCTAGTATGTGACCTGCTACATGAGTAGGCTCAGTGACGTGCTGTCTCATACCACACGCTTCCAAAACGCTGTTGAATTTTGACGTGTTAGGGTTTGACCGATTGTCCAGGTGAAAATTAACATCGCCAACCACAATAATATCGTTCTCAGCAGTCGTAAAGTTTGCAAGAAATGTTGGCCATTCGTCATCAAGAAATGTCGTAGTCTTAATGCCATTTTGTTTATTTGGAGGCGGCCTATATACCACAGCTAATCGCAGAGAAAAGTTTTTTATAGTGATGTTGCAGTCCATATATTCAAAAGAAGTAACATTGGTATTGTGACTGGATGCAAGCATGGAAAGTTTTAGGGGTGCCTTGTGGATGACCGCTACCCCACCACCACGACCTTGGCGAGGAACATGGGCGATTTTGTATCCACTAGGCACTAACTCGGCAATACATGCTTTGTCTCCTGGACCACCAAGCCATGTCTCTGTCACAGCCACAATGTCAAAGTCGTTGGAAGTGATATAATCAGAAAATGCTAAAGTTTTTCACTGATCTCGAATTGTGACAACATATTTTGATTTTAGTTTGCCCTTTACGAACAGACAGTGGTTCAAGTGTGATCTTTCTCAAGTTGTGGGGATTAACACTGTTTATATTGGTATTTTGTCTATGTTCAGTATTTGTTATTGATGTTGTTATATGTGTTGATATATTCTGAGGTAAGATACGAATATTAGTAAGGTGAACTCCATCATTTGTGTCCCATATTCGTCTTTCATTGACCCGACCTCCTCTAGTACCCCTATGTTGATGTAGTATATCTAACTGTTTCAGTGTTTCTAGTACACATGGATTAAGTCTTGCTGGTGATAATTGCCTTATACTGTGTAGGCTACAGCTATTATATTGGATAATCCTTGGTAAACACTGATCAGCTAAAAAATCCGCCTTAGGCAAGATACACATTTTTGAAACTTCAAATGATATATAAGTTATGTTCATAAATTCCAAATTTCCACAAAACCACAAAGTTATTCCACACAAAAAGTATATATATCCAATCATGACACATTCATAGACACTGGTGACAAATTTCACAGTAATCCTTCAAGTATTTCTTGTTAAAATAATTAAAAGTTTACAGAGCACATTTTTTTTGCAGCCTACACCTTGGCGCACTAATACTTTCATCTACATGTCTAGCGTTAAATGCCTTCATTTAGTGAACACAGGTCTAGTGTTTTGTGTATCCATGTCTAGTGTTAAATGCTTTCATTTGGTGCACACAGGTCCAGTGTTTTGTGTATCCATGTTTAGTGTTGAATGCCAGCATTTGGTGCAGACGTGTGTAGTGTTTCGTGTATCCATGTCTGGTGTTGAATGCCTGCATTTGGTGCAGACGTGTCTATGGTTTTGTGTATCAATGTCTAGTGTTAAATGCCAGCATTTGGTTAACACAGGTCTAGGGTTTTGTGTATCCATGTCAAGTGTTAAATGCCAGCATTTGGTTTACAAAGGTATGGTGTTTTGTGTATCCATGTCAAGTGTTATATGCCTGCACACATAATGACAAAGTGTTCCACTTTGGATGAAAATAAAACATTATTGCATTGCTTAATTGGACATCTGTATAAATTTGATGATTTTGCCCTCCCCATGCAACTGAATTTTCCAGCATGCAAACCTGAATCAAGTCAAATCTTGGTTGTGTTATAGGTTCATATAAATGAGGTGGTTTTGTTAACATTATAGATGAAAGAATGTACAGAATTTAATCATTTCCCATTCCCCTCCTCACAAAGTATATATTTTTGCTCTTTCCAGGTAAAAAAAATCCCCATGATGATAAGAAACATAGATGAGCATTGATCCCTTAGCATTTAGCAAATGTATCAATTGAGTGCTATTCATGAATATGTGATAGGTTTGTTGAACAAAAGCTGTGTAAACAAGCTGAAAGTTATATGACTGTGTAAGTATTCTTTCCGCTTTTTGCCAAAACACAGTTTATATCCCATTATCAAAAGACCCTGCCACCATTCCCATAAAAGTGAAAAAACACAGCATTTAAGCTTGTTCAATCAACTTTTATTCTAAATTTCAATGACTGTACAAATACAGTAACTATTGATTTATTTTATTAAATATTACAAATATTTCCATACAAAATTAACTTTTACAGCAAATAACCTCTTAAGTTTAGCTTGTAGTGTCCAACCAAGTGCTTTCCCAATTGTCTGTTTCTTCAGTAATATTGAGTGATCACCCAGCACTATATAAAGTAACAGAATACAATCACATTGGTTAACATAGGTCTAGTGTTTTGTGTATCCATATCTAGTGTTAAATGCCAGCATTTGGTTAACACAGGTCTAGTGTTTTGTGTATCCATATCTAGTGTTAAATGCCAGCATTTGGTGCACACATGTGTAGTGTTTTGTGTATCCATATCTAGTGTCAAATGCCAGCATTTGGTTTACACAGGTCTAGTGTTTTGTGTATCCATATCTAGTGTTAAATGCCAGCATTTGGTTAACACAGGTCTAGTGTTTTGTGTATCAATGTCTAGTGTTAAATGCCAGCATTTGGTTAACACAGGTCTAGGGTTTTGTGTATCCATGTCAAGTGTTAAATGCCAGCATTTGGTTTACAAAGGTATAGTGTTTTGTGTATCCATGTCAAGTGTTATATGCCTGCACACATAATGACAAAGTGTTCCACTTTGGATGAAAATAAAACATTATTGCATTGCTTAATTGGACATCTGTATAAATTTGATGATTTTGCCCTCCCCATGCAACTGAGTTTTCCAGCATGCAAACCTGAATCAAGTCAAATCTTGGTTGTGTTATAGGTTCATATAAATGAGGTGGTTTTGTTAACATTATAGATGAAAGAATGTACAGAGTTTAATCATTTCCCATTCCCCTCCTCACAAAGTATATATTTTTGCTCTTTCCAGGTAAAAAAAAATCCCCATAATGATAAAAAACATAGATGAGCATTGATCCCTTAGCATTTAGCAAATGTATCAATTGAGTGCTATTCATGAATATGTGATAGGTTTGTTGAACAAAAGCTGTGTAAACAAGCTGAAAGTTATATGACTGTGTAAGTATTCTTTCCGCTTTTTGCCAAAACACAGTTTATATCCCATTATCAAAAGACCCTGCCACCATTCCCATAAAAGTGAAAAAACACAGCATTTAAGCTTGTTCAATCAACTTTTATTCTAAATTTCAATGACTGTACAAATACAGTAACTATTGATTTATTTTATTAAATATTACAAATATTTCCATACAAAATTAACTTTTACAGCAAATAACCTCTTAAGTTTAGCTTGTAGTGTCCAACCAAGTGCTTTCCCAATTGTCTGTTTCTTCAGTAATATTGAGTGATCACCCAGCACTATATAAAGTAACAGAATACAATCACACAACATTTTACTCAAGATGTAAAACTTAATACAGTCATGGCCATTAGTGTTTAATGTCACTGCTAACAAACAAATGTATGAGGGTTGCCTAACTTATGACCACTCAAGATTATCATAATCAAACATGTAACAAACAAATGTGTGAGGGTTGCCTAACTTTAGTACACTCAAGATTAACATAATCAAACATTTAACCAACCAGAACATGAGCTCTGTTTTAAAACTTCCAACTTTTAACTCAAACATTTTATTCTAAACTTTAGATTTAAACACATTAACATGATAGCCACTAGTTCTTGCATGATTAAGGTTCTTCATTATGTATTCCATCGCATCAAAATCTTCAGCTAGTTTGTTAAATTTTTCCTCCCTTAGCGCAAATATTCTCTTCTTTTTCAAATCCTTCAGGAATTTCACCTTCCTGAGCTTTGGCCAGATCTTTACTCTCTGCTTAAGTCGCCGATGCAAGCGCATTTTCCTACGACGTAGATTGACACGATACTTGGCCAGCTTGTCTATCGCAGTCCCTGGTGACTCAATAACAACTTGCCTCGTTCCAGGTATTTCAAGAGGCATTTGTTTTTTAACACCAGTTGGTGCTTCAAACACTTCAGCACTTTTCTCAGTTTTAGGACAGTTGTAGGACTTGTTAGGATTAAACACATCAATTTTCTCTACTGGAATGACAGTTGAAAGGCAGTTGTATGTGGGTACCAGTTGTGACATGTCAGTGAGCTTGTACCCTCTTGTAAAAGTGTTGCTGGTCCCCTCAAACTGTTGCAGATGGATGGCAAATGGAGCAGCGGGACGAGATCCAGAGGATGCTGACACATGATGACCTGCAGAAAAATAGACGGTTTTAGGAAAAAAGTCAGGGTACATAAAGCTTATTGTAAAAACCTGTACAGGGATCAATCCTCGGTGAGACAAGGGAGACTTTCCCTTATAGCATATATTGACCAGATAATAACGCAGAAAATCTATTTCTATATAAACTGGATGTATTGAAGAATGATTATTTGAAAAAATATTCCCCATACTGGGTGGTTTGTGTAAAACTTCACCTTGTTTTTAATATGATCCCTGAAAAATTCTCCTTGTTTTAGCATGATCCCTTATAATGTTTTCCGCATTTTAACATGATCCCAGATCAATTCTTCATGTTTTAACATGAACCCTGTTAAATTCTCCTTGTTTTAACATGATCCCAGATCAATTCTCCATGTTTTAACATGAACCCTGTTAAATTCTCCTTGTTTTAACATGATCCCGGATCAGTTCTCCATGTTTTAACATGATCACTGATAAATTATTTAACAAATAAAACTGTTTGGTTTGTTTTGTCTGATTTCCTACTTTACATCCCAGAATTTCTTTTTGACTGACAATGGGTCTGAACAATACCAAAAAGTATACTGTTCGCAATTTGTACTCAAATTTAACAAGTCAATTTGAACAGTTACATTTCAATACATTCCTTAAATCTCTTAAAATTCATAAATTCTGTATCTTGAAGTGTCTGCTTTTCTTGTTTGAAGTTTACTATCATAAATTCACGATTGTTGGCATATTGTAACTATTTTCACAATGCTAACGGCCCTGGCACCATTCAAAAAGGTGAAAAAGAACACTGCATCCTGACCAATGATTAACTATTATTAACTAACTAATTAACTATTTTGGAAGATGGAAGTGCAGGCTTGGCTCAAGCATCCATTGTGCCATTCGCAGCAGTTTTTTTTAAACAATATATGTACAAACTATGCCTGGGACTTCCCAGTATTTTTACTCAGGAGATATGGGAATCCACAAGTGATGCATTCAAGCTGTTTCACAATGAATCACTGTATTTGAATTAATAATAATTATGCACAAGTTCCACATAATAACAGTGTAACATTATATATGGGTATGATGAAAGCCACAAAAAGTCATGAAATGTTATATATTAACAATGGTATCATTCATTGAGAAAGCTTTTATTGTGTTAACTGTATGTTATAGCCACACTATCTGATGATGACAAGGGTAAAACAATGTCAACACTCACCTCAACAGATAATTATTTTTCTGCATGTATTTATGTGCTTATTTTGATTTGTATACATTTTTGACAGGTGTATACAATACATTATTATTGAACTAAATTTAACATGAACTTTTATATGAAATGGCCAGGAGAAGTCATACATATTTTTTACATGTGTCTATGAGCTACAAGAAACACGTTAACGATATGCCGTGAAATGTCATGTCCAGATGTCTATAAACAAGCATTTCAATTCTGTTATGACTTAATTGCATATAGAGATATTAAAAATGTACAATGCGACACTTCTTGGCTTCTGCAAAGGACTGTCAAAAGTATTATATTTCTATAAAAAAAAATCAGACAACCCTTCCAGCATACCTCTTACAGATTAGGCTGGTTATCGAACTTGACCTAGATATTTCACCAACAAACACTTTCATGAAGTTTGGTGGAAATTGGATGAGAAATGTTCAAGTTATAGAGCGGACAAAGCTAAAATGGACAATTTTGACAAATTCAGGGGGCCATAACTCTGGAGATCCTAAAGCGATTTGGCTGGTTATTGAACTTGACCCGAGATATTTCACCAACAAACACTTTCATGACGTTTGGTGGAAATTGGATGAGAAATGATCAAGTTAGAGAGCGGACAAAGCTAAAATGGCCAATTTTGACAAATTCAGGGGGCCATAACTCTGGAGTGCCTAAAGCGATTTGGCTGGTTATCGAACTTGACCTAGATATTTCACCAACAAACACTTTCATGAAGTTTGGTGGAAATTGGATGAGAAATGTTAAAGTTAGAGAGCGGACAACATTGTGGAGCCGCCCGCCCGCCCGCCGCCCGCCCGCCATGGGTGTTCCCATAATACGGCCATCGTAAGATGGGCGTATAAAAATCAACATACCTCTTACAGACAACCCTTCCAGCCTATGAGCCAGACTTCGGACACCTTGTCTCATATGTGCAGCCATTTAGATCCTAGAATTATAATAATTTTCATATAAATATAATTTTCATATAAATATATACATGTATAGATGTGTATTTTTCTCACCAATTCAAAGATTTCTTTTCAAAAATGTGAAAACAAAATTCCTTAATGTTTGTTTTGAAAAAACATTCTGTATTAAAAAGTTGGTGTATTCTTATATCACATTCTTTTACCTTTTCTGTCATGTTTGAGCATTTTTGTTCATTTAAAAATAGGAATAGTCAAAATGACAATTTTTTCCCAATCAGAATGTTTGACAATCAGAGTCACAATATACATCACATCATCAATATATATATTTTTGTCCCGCATAGTTTTTGACAAAATCTACCGTAATTTAAACAAAAATGGTGGCTTAGTGTAACCAACTCAGGAATGGTACTAGGGAAGCAACTGTTTCATTCTGGTGTTCTGCAAGATGAAAGCAGGCTTTTGCGATTCATAGGACTACTATTTCAAGTGTTTTGAAAATATTTACTGAATGGGGAAGAACTGAAAATTTTGGCAAGTAGTGGTGCACCATCTTAGCAGGAACTTTGACTTTCCATCCAGCAAAGCCCAGGTAAAATCCTTGCCCTGCGGGTACGAACTAAGGGTAAAATCCTAGCTACAATAATGAGGGATCAGGGATACTTTTTTTTATTATTTTGACATTTCTTATGTATCCTTGTAAAATCCTAGCTACAATAATGAGCGATCAGGGATACTTTTTTTATTATTTTGACATTTCTTATGTATCCCTGTAAAATCCTAGCTACAATAATGAGCGATCAGGGATACTTTTTTTTATTATTTTGTCATTTCTTATGTATCCCTGTAATGCTACAACTCTCTACCATTTAACACCCGGTGAAAGAATCTATAGTAATATTATGCATCTATGTTGAATAATAATGACAAAATTGTTCTATATGGGTGTTTTCAAAAAAAATGCAGCCAAAGTGTGACATAGCGAGGGCTGATCGCGAAACTGTTCCATTTGACATATTTTCAGAAAACCACTTTTTGGCAAAAATATATATATAATACTGTGATACATATCCTAGGTTCTAAAAATGTACAGAATGAACCAGCAAGCATTTTCGTAAATGAGCCGATTTAACTCCAAAATTGGCTGTCTGCATTCGGAAAACAATAGCAATAATGTTATTGTCCAAAACAAAGCATCGGGTGGGGTTTGTACGCAAGAGAACGGTATTAAATAGTTGTTTTGAATCAAAAAATGTATTGAGTGAGTCGGGAAGCCTAGTAAGAACGTGCATTGTTTTCACGAGATATTTTAATACAGACATTATTTTGATCTAATACAAGCGTCTTCGTAAACGAGCTATTGCTCTTCATTCGGTGCACAAGGTCGTTTCTAAAAATTATCGTTGAAACATATAGAAAACAGTGGTAATACTCACTAAATCGAGGATGTTTATCACCCAAAACAATGAACCGGGAAGCATGAACGCACCTGAATTTACTGCCCTTGTGTGTTTTATGATATTTGAACATGTTTTTTGGCATAATGAAATAAATAAAGATGTGTTTAATAGTAGGCAATAATATTTTCATAGAAATTTGAATTTATAACAGAGATAATTTTAAAATTGTGCCGCGAGGATTCTCTGGGCAAGGACTGTTCACTACTTTTAGCTGGGATGGTCGACGCCACGAGTCTGCCAAAGTAAAAAAATCATGGCCATTTAGGTGGATTAGGTAAAATTCCGGCCAAATGTACCCGCACCCCAGGGACCCTATGTGAGGCCCATGTCTCCGCTATATTTGACGCAAAGACAAAACCACAGCATTCAGCCGGCACTGCAGAGCCACCTGGAAAGTAAAAACATGGCCCATTTCCTGGTATAACCCCGGACCCAAAAGGACGTTGGTTACAATTGACTGGTGAATAACGATGTTACGTTTCATGGGCAATGCAGTGTTTATATATCCACTATTTCAGAAAATACACAAGGGCATTTCTCATTGCAAAAATGTAAATTGGAAAAAACCAAGGGCGGAATTTTCGTTAACATGACAACTTAAACCTGTAAACCTGACCTTGCCACGAATTTATGTGACATAAAAAATATTTGAGAAAAATTCAACCCTTCCTGCAATAGTTTCTTAATGGAAGGAATCAATACAATAGTTATCGTCTAAATAAAATAATTGAACATACGTTTGAATGGACTTTGTGTTTATTTCATTGATTATTATGAATTATCTTTGTTTAATTTTATTTCACATGGGCGCAGCCATTTTATTTTACATAATCTCTAAATTGTATACGCATTAAAAACTTTTTTACGATAGTTTAAAAAAACGATATTGTGTGTTTCAGATTTTATCATATTTTTTTTTAATTTAGGTAAACAAAAATAAGAATGAACGATATATATTCATTCTATTAAATGATTTTTTGTTTAGAGATGACGAGTGACCTTAAACTTTGTTATGAAGCTCGTGATGCTGCGTAATGCAAGCAAAACAACGTTGACAACACAGTGACATTTTCGAGATGAATCCTCCACAAATAACGCTTAAAGTATGAATTCACATCGACTTTTTATTAAGAATTTCTTACATTTAAAAATGTTTTCTATTGAGCTTTTGTGGTATCTTCTTCTTCGAAATATAATTGATTAATTATAGATATATTACAGAATAGATTTATTTCAGTAAGGATATATGGACAGATAAAAAACAAAAACATATTTAGTAAATAAAACATAATACATATATGATATTATAGCCATGAAAGGTACACTGAACTTAGGTTTAAACAAAAAGTGAAAACTCTTATTTCCAATTCACTTGCCAAAACTGAAAGAAATTAATGAAAAATTATCTGTAAATTTGTCATAAAAAGATTGTGCATGGCGGTTGTAGAGGGTACTTTGTTTATTGTTCACGTAACGTTTGTACATTCATAATGTTCCCCTTAACACATTTGGCAAAAAACGTTTTTTGGAAGACTGATGTGGCTGTTTTTATGGAGCAGATAAATGTTGAATTCAGGAGAGCTTTTAACTTTAGAAAATTGTACATCTGTAAATCATGTGAAAAGGATGAACCATGAAGAGAATATAAATTGCTTCAAAAACATTTTCAAAGGATGTCTAAGCTGGTCTTCCCTGCCTCCGGCATCCTTCTTAAACAATCAGACCATTACTACTTCAGTGCTCCAGCTAGCCCGTTTTTCAATGGCGCAGCGCCCGTGCCCCTTTTCTTACCGCCCTGCCCCCTTTTTGAGTAGTGCCCTTTTCACAAATGCTCTATTAGCACCAATTATCCCGTTTGTGCCCTTTTTACTATTGAAATCATTATAAAAGATCGGCAGCCCTTTATCCGCTGTCATAATTGAGACAAATTACGTAATACTTATGATAATAGTGTTCCCGCTAGGTGTCACCATGCCCCCATTGACTGCTTAAAATATGCCGTACTGCCCTTTCATCTTCCCATGTGCCTTGTCCAAGTCATATGACAGCTAATTGTGTATTTGTGTAGTGAGCAGACGACCTGTGTATTCATAATCGGTCATCTTCTAATCCAATAATTATGAAGAGACAAATAGGGAAACATCGGCAGGAGGCGGAGCTATTGAATGTCAGCCAATCAGAATATACATTGAGAATTCGTTCATTTAATGATGAAAGTTCGTAAAATGCGATAGAAAATGCGAAGGGATGGTGAAAAATGTTGTCAAGCACAATTAAATATTTTAAAATAATTGTTAATTGTAATGTACTGACGAAAATCGTCATTTAAACATTGTTGATTTGAAGCGACGGTCACAGCCGATTTGTAAACATAACAAAGGTGGCGCTAACACAATCAAATACTACACTATTTCAGTAAATGTTTTTTTAAAGTTTATTTGTAAAATATTCTTGATGAAAATTTCATTGTAACCCACAAATATATGCTGATGCTTTATGTAGTGTTTACCTATCGTGGTTACGATCATGTCAAAATTCGCCGAAACCGCCATTTTGTCAGAACGAATTTCGGAGTTATTTTATCAATGGTCTATGTTTTATAAGTGATTTTTAAAGAAAGGGCAGTGATTTTTATTGTCATTTTATTTTAAAACGTTAGCATATTAAACATTATTTTACCAAAGACAATTAAAAACTGCCAGGCTGAATGTAACATTCGTACCCAATCCCGATCGTACCAAACTAAGATTCGTCACCTACATATTTGTTTTTTGTGTATTTATTTATTTGATTGCTTCAAATGTTTATCTGTCGATTTATGGAGAAATATGTGACATTGCACTAAAGGAGACTCCAGACAAGTACAATCATACTACCACAGACAAAAAAGACAAATTTTAATTTTGATATTCAAACACACCCTTCCAAATTTGGAGAAAAAAACAAACTTTTTTAGTTCAAGTCTGGAAATCATGGAAAATGATTTAAATTGAGTATGAAAACAATTCAAATTCTAGGTGGAGACCCCCCCCCCAAAAAAAAAACAAAAAAAACAACAACAACAAACAAACAACCCTGTGACAGGGGTGGACCCCTCCCACAACCACCCCTACACGACTCATGTAGTTTGCCCTTTTCAAAACTCCACCCTGCCCTTTTCAAATCCTGGCTGGAGCACTGTACTTTTATGATGAACAATTATCAGCTTTTGTAATCTTTGACTTTTGTAACTTGTTTCTTGCTTGTTAAGCCAGGTGTTCCTTTTAAGTATTTAAAAATTCTGTGTGTAAGTAAAGTACACCTTCCTTTGGTAACCAGTGCATACGGAGTGAGATAGCTAATGCGTGCCAGGGTCACTCTGGAAGGCAAACTGTCAATGTCTGGTAATTCAAATCAAACTATCTGTGTGAGGCTATAACTTTTAACGAATTCATTTATCTTTCAGTTGCTGGTATTTTTTCACTTCGTACTAACAGTATGGTAAGTCCATATAACTCTTCATACTTAAAGTTTGGTCATGCAGTAGATATTTTTCAAAATTGCTTTCTGTCCTTGTTTGTTTTTCATTTAATATCATGCAACACTGACTGAAAACACCTGTTATAGTGTATGCATGCAGGCCCTTTTCAATGGAAATTGGGGAGAGGCCGGGCCTTTTCATTATTTCGTTTCAAGATAGGACCATTTAAAGATGCACTCTTACTCCCAAACACCACTCTGTGAAGCACTCTAGACCAATTAATACAATTGTTTTAATTTACCAAAAAGAATGAATAAATTAAAAAAACAATGGTTCTTATGAAGGGCATTTCTACATTATAAGACGATTGTTGATTACTGTATTTCTTTTAGGACCAACCAATCATTTAATAGTTGTGCGTCTTTAGCTTTTTAATACACAATCTTGTTATTGGTTATTAATATTTTCCATAAATGCATTATTTAGAAAGTAGTTTAAGGTTTATCATTGTGATTATGAATACAAGTATCACCTTCATGCAAACACTTTAAGCTCATTTATTGAAATAATTAAAGATTGAATATACATGCAATTAGCCTCAAACAAAACCATATCATCAGGAGGACATCAGCACAAAAACTAACACAAAAGGTTGGTAAATAAATACAAATAATACAGAAACCAAACATTTTAAGACATACTTGTAAGTGTAATTAAAGGATAGTATTTGTAAGCGAATTTCTTATTTCGTTAGCTTTGCTTATATAAGTACACAATCGATTTAACACCGATCTTTTATTTGATGAAAACAACTCGATCAATTTCCACATACTCAAGTTTCTAGTGTAATACTTGCTTATATAACGTTTCCTAATGTCTTTGTAACAATCACATTTTAAAACAAAATGAAACTCATCGTCAATGTCTCTTAAAGCATTAACACATAATAAACATTGTCTATCTTCTCTATTGACACATTGAGGTCCATATCGTCTGGTTTCCACACATAATTTGTGACCAGATATACGCATCCTCGTTAAACAGCTATGCAGTGGTTTGTTTGTAACAATGTCCAGATATTGTAAATATTCAAGGTTATGTATTAAATGTTTATATGGTACACTGTCAACACACCATTATTTTGTACAATCTCTCGCCATTCTTGCATAAAATTGTCTATAACTGTCTGCTTAAACATAGGTATAAACTGCTTAATATTAACAATGTCTGGATTATTCCATACAAAAGTGAAACCAAATTTATCAAGAATATTCTTTATATTGCTACACCAATTACGTTTTCCATTACCAAAGTCGATATACATGTATGATAGATCGTACAAAGATTTAATAATACAATGATCTGTATTGACGACCTTAAGCCAGTATTTAATTAGCCGTACATATCGATTTATATGCAATGGGTCTCATCCCAGTTGTAAACGCAACAGTGCAGATGTTGAATATAACCTACATTTACAGCCAATGAAATTGCAGATAGGCAATCATGAATACTAGACTTAAAATTTTACCTTTCGCGAATGTTTAAAGGTCTGCCTACTGCCACTCATCCAATACACAGTCCCTGCATCAGATTTTGCGTTGTCAATGTATCAGCCAATGAGGTTGTAATTCTAAGTCAGATGACCTGAAGTAATTTCTTAATGAGAAAGACTTGTGAACTACGCTCACTCTACCCATTCTTATTCATTAAGAATTTGTTTCATGTCATACTCATGCTATAATTACTTATATATATATCTATTACATATTTCTTGTAATCTTAAATCTATTCCATTTTTAGGTCAGATCACATTTTGCAGACATATATGATTATGATCCTGTGAAAGATTTCAATAATAGTCTATATTTTCAGGGCAAGTCAGAATGGTTTCCTTGGATTGTCATACGTCTACATGAATCTGTTTGTGTTGTCACTGGGTGTGTGGAGTATAGTCCATCATGAGTCAGCAGAGCCCGTCTTCATGGTATATATATGAACCTTTTATTTTGATGAAAATCGTGGGACACAGTTTAATTACGGAGAAAAAATGTAGCAGTTGTCTTTGTATGGCATCTTTCACCAAATTTTAGCAAAATGCTTAATATTTTTCATGGAGGCAAGTCATTGTACAGATTTGTACACTTATTCAAATGAAAAAAACTGGCTACATTGTACTCTGAAAATGAATATAGATTATTGAACTGTAAACAATATTAATGATTGAGACCTAGCATTATGTATATGTTGTTGATCCGTAAAAATGATATTGTTTTAAAGAAATGGAATGATAGCAACTTAATATTACTGTAACTGTTGCAGTTTATAATTATAATGATCCTTTTATGCACAAAAACAAAAAGTGACAACTCTCCTACAGCAGGTTGTTAAATGTTGTGTTTTGTTTTGTTTTCAGTTTCTCATTTGTCATGTGTTTTCCATACTACAAGACATCATCTTGCTGGGTATCAATGAACCACGTGGTTACAATGCATATGAGCAAGGCGGAAGAATTGACCGTAAGTGTTCATATTTTACTTTGTTTACGTTCCTCAAACTTGGCAGGGAAGATGGTCTTGACCAGCAGATGACCCTTATGGATTTTGATTTCTCAACCTTAAATTACCAGACAGACATTTAATGGGAAATGATTAATTGGTTGCCATTAGGGGGGCTTACTTGTTTTATAAATATCTATTGTGCTCTTATAATGGCTATCCATCCGACACGACCCATTTGGAGCATTTGTCACTTGATATGACAGATCTTGTTACTTTATTCATTAGTGATGTTCAGATGATCGATTATAATCGAAAATTGATTGGTTGGGCCTGAAATCGGCGTCAATCGATTGTATTTGGTTATAATCGATCATCGAAAAAAAAAATTGAAAAAATGTAAGTAAGTGTTCAGACATTATATTTAACAAAATGGCAGATGAAAGCCACAATGAGCAAGTAAAAATGAACTATTTTTTATATAACACTTAATTACTTCAGTCATAGACATAACATATATGCATATAATGATTAAGAGTTTAATAATGTGCATGAATAAAACTTCACTTTAGGTTTTATCTAGTATTTTAAAAAAACGATTGTACTATCGATAATCGGTTACTTGAGTGGAACCGATTATCGATTGTAAAATTGGAACCGATTCCCAACACTATTATTCATACACATGTGCATAAATAAGAATACTGACAAATTAGATAATGTGGCTTTACTGTTTTTTACAAGCATAGTACATTTTGTACAGGTGTTGACATTTTAAATAAAGTGAATTTAAATACTAAAAGATAAGTTCCTTAAAAATTGTTAAGCAAGTATCACCTTTGCCCACAAAGAAACAGCTTATCAAAATTCTTCAGACAACATTTGTGCCATCTGTTAAGATATGATTCAAATCATGTGATGCAACCAATTGGCAATACCATTGCGATAGTGTGCTTGTTTTGCTCTTTAAGGGCTATTCCATTGAAACATAACCCCACCCTGGAAGCCACTTTGAAATTGGACTGTCCCACTTTAAAGATAATTTAGTTGAGGAGAAGCCAATTACAAACTGAAGCTATAGACATATAGAATTTCATTTTTGCCTCCTTGGTAGGGGTTTATGTTTAAATTGAATAGCCCTTGTCACTATTGTTTTAAAATGATTTTGTCCATTTCAGAAACAACAAGGAATGAATATCGATTTTCTTTAGGGTATCCTTTTTAGAAATAACACTTATCATCTTAGTGCAAAGCCTCAATGACTGTGTATAGAAAAAGAGCAGATATCAATTTCTTGCTTTAAGGTGACCATTAATTTAATTTGACCGTAAAGGAGCTATCATAGATAAGAACCAAAATGCAATTTCCATTAAATCAATAGGCATTTCACAGCTAACTTGAGGTTTACTACTATGACTAAGGATTTTCGATGCTTGCTTTCGAGACAGGAAAGTAATTTTTCACAAAGTTGCAATCTGCCCATCCATGAGTTCTCTAATAACTCATATAATGTTATTCAAATTAAATGTACAAAGTTTTCTTACAATTTCATAGACATTTTCAAAACTATAGCCTTTTTTCCACCTAATGATGAAGTTTAAACAAATATGAAGTAATGGTGTCACATGTCATTATCTGGGAGTTTCATGTGATTAGAAGAATTCTTTTTATTCCCCATGAAGCAGGGGTTCAGTTTATGGATGTACGAACGAATTCATCCTGTTTTCTTCTCCAAAAATCCATCATGGATCATATATAATCTTCCAGTTAATTCAGTTTTACATATGCATTGTCATATCCGTCCGTCCATCCTCCTATCGCGTCTGTCCCTAACTTTGTCATTCATGGTGGGATTTCCAAACAATTCGGCAGAAGTGACTGCAATAAGATGTGGCACTCGAGTGGTCCATAGCTACAAGGTCAAGGTCACTGCCAACCTCAAACAGGGGTGTAGAAATTAATTTAAGTAGCAAGGAATATCCCAAAAGTAGGCGGGGGGTCCGGGTGTCCTCCCCCAGTACGGGTCAAGGGGGCAACGCCCCTTGTAGGATGAATTTAAGCCTTTTTTAATCACAATTTCTTGTCTTCTGGTGCATGTTTATTTTGTAACAGGGAATCTTAACATAAATGTACTTGAACATGGTACTGTATTTGAGTACTACCCCAATCCCCCCACCAGTGAGGGCTAACTAAACCAATTTACTGTCAAATTCAGATTCAGGATAATATAATATTCCCGACCACGTGCCTTGCCATTTGCTAGCAATTCCCTCCTAATAGTATATGTAATTTCTTCTCTACCAAGTATACACTTTCAGCCACTGAATCACTCTGATCCTCTGAAAATTAAACATCTAACTTCATTTTCTGTGGTTCTAGATATTTCACCTGCACCTAACTTATTCCGTCTTAACAACCAAAAGAAATATCTGGACACCTTGTGACGTTTAAAGCGTACAAATTTTCACGAAAGGTACATGTACATGTAAAATTCATCAAAATATAATTCATTATTTAGCAGTGACATCACCGCAAGCTTGTTTCATTTGTTTACACCCGGGTTACACGCGTATATTCAAAAAGGACTGAGGACTGTTGCGTAAATGGTAATAGGACTAACAGAAGGCCAGACACGCTCATATTGCAAACTAACTACGCTTTTTGGTGTCTGGAAAAAAAAATGTATATTCTTTTTTCACCCTATATTGCTTCGCAAATATTTAACTTCAAAACATCCCCAGAGGGGGATGCGATTAATGAGGTCATGTATCGAGCTAATGTTATTGTATTCGGAATGCTGGGAAACCCAAACCTAGTACTTGAAAACATCCCGGAGGGGGATGTGACTAATGACGTCACGTATCGAGCTTATGCTGTATTGTAGCCCGGCGCGCGGAAACCAAAACAAACCATACCAACAATCGGGTTTTAAACGGATGTAAATAGTAAAACATGACAAATATAACAGATTTTATTTTTGTTGATGCGGGGAAAATAGCCGGGTGAAGATGCTAAAGTAACCGGTTTATTTTACCGGCTTCCGGCCCATTTCTACACCCCTGCAAAACTCATTGTTACTGTATAAGCCTTTCTGATGATATTGCTTGGTGTCTTGAGCCAAAACTTTGTCATTCATAGTGGGATTTCCATAAAGATTCAGGTTAGGGACCACAATGAGGTGATGACAGGTCATGCCTGAGACCCTAGCTTCAAGGGACCGTCCATCTTGAAATATCTGTTTTTTTTACGAATATGGTATATGCCTGAGTCGAGCAATAACATTCTTTGTCAAGGCAGTCTGCTGTGGGAAGTCATCACTTCTGTTATAGCTCTAGTTTCTCCTACCTGTAATATGTTAGTGTTGACCTTGACCTCAACAAAGTATGAGTATTGTCAACCTGATCATCAAGCCTGTAACAGCGTTCCTTGTTTACCGCATCTACCGGGAGAGAGGGGGCAGTTATGGAGACTTTACCATCCCTGGCGTTGGCAATTTGCCCTCATTCAACATAGGTAGGTCTTCAAGTTTTAATAATATATTTGATATACAACTTCTCCTTGTTTCAATGGTGGCTTAGTGTGAATATTCTAGACCACTTAAAATTTCCTGACAAAAAATCATTTCTGGTTATCAATTATCAAAGTTTCTAATGAACCTGAATGAAAAAACACATTTTAAACTGATTCTGAGTCAGGCACATTTCACACTAAGCTGTCAACTAATTTATTCCAATGGAGATCATGAAGTGATAGCGACTAATTGCTGTTAATAAAAAATGCATGAGCTATAGCCGACTTATTCAAACTCAGGTAAGTAGATCTATGTCAGTACACTACCAAACAAAATGAAGCGACCCAAGTCATATGGGGCTAATATAGACTGCATCAACACTGATTAACTGCATAGCAAGCAATGAACTACAACACATTTTTGCTGATTCTGCTGCTGTAGAATGCTCTACAGAGGTTATATTGGCCTGCCCACCTACAGAAAGAACAGAAGGACAGTCAGCCATACAATGCAATTAGAAATACTGATCTCACAGCAGTCTGTGTCCGCCTCTTTTACAGTATTCTGTATATCTACTCCAGGTGGAAGTCCCTCTCATGGACCATATGAAAACATAGACACGCCCCCTACAGCCCCAGCCCCTACAGATGAAGAACAGGCCTATAACCAGCCGTATAATTCACAGGAAAAACATTGATCAAGGAAGATCAAGGCTGTGTGTAAGACCTGAGACGGACATACTAAATTACATGTATGTTTAGTGAAACAGAAAGGATTTTAAACCTCATAATTAGCATGAAAAGAAAATTAAAAAAAGAAAAAGTATTTGGTTCTTTATACTGAGGTTTAAGGTTATGGTTACACGGTTCTTTTTTTGTATGATAATCATAACATTGAATAAAATAAGATTCAGAAATAGCAAAATTTCACCCATGTGTCTAAACAGTAAGGCTAGACAAAAGCCTTGATTTTGCCATGTTTTATTGTTAAAGATATGTTTAATGTAATTAGTTGTTAAACTGATATATGTGTAATTTAGTATGTTTCAAATGATGTGCTGTCAGCATTTTAGGATATTGACTCATGTCACAAAATTAAAATCTAATTAGCTGCTGTTTTATGCAAAGAGCCTGTGTTCTTAAGGTCTATGTGATAAGCAGAAAATACTAAATACTGGTCATGTACAAGATGGAGTATGTTGTTGGGTTTTTATTAATTAAACAGATACTAATAGAATTGTTTTTGCAAGAATACTGTTATGTTGATGTATGTGTCTTATGTGATCGAAGGAAATTGAAATACTTTTTTTTTCAAGCTTTTCTATTCATTCTGAAGAACATACATGTGTATCCTTTATCTATAAACAGTGCAATATTCAGTGTCATAATATGTGTACCTATATCACAGTTTTGTGCCATTGTAGATGACAGTAGATTTAAAACCAAAGTTTTGTGTGCTTACTGACATAAATATGCGGATAAAAATATATTTGTGAAACTTGCTTGTGTTTACACAAGAAGAAATCATACATGTGAAAGATAAATTCAACTATTCTTGCATTTCAAACATAAAATGCATTTCTCAGTGCTTGATGCACCTTCAGTTCAAGACAGTATGAACCCGGTATCAAGTGAAGATAGTTCATACGAAAAATACTCTGCAAGATACTGTAAGTTACAGGGTTAGTAGGTGACCCGATATGGGATAAACGGGGCAGAGAAAACCATATCCGGTGAGAGCGAAACTTGAACCAGAATATGGTTTCCTGCGCCCCGTATATCCCATATTGGGTCACCTACTTACCCCGTAACATCTATATCACGTCAACAACCTGTTTACATGCTTAAATGTATCATTGATTTTGGAATATTCATCGAAATTGGAAAATAGCCACCATTTTGGTACAAATAAATTTGGTGACCCAATATGGAAAAATATGGGGTCACCGCGTGACCAGTCCTGGACCAATAGCATTGCATCATTCATGTTGAGAGGCGTGGTATCGATCCATTTTTAGCTTACCATAGGTGAGGTGCTGCATCAACTCACCTCTGTTTGATATTTATAATAAGGTATGTAATGAATGCAAGAACATGTTCTATTTAACACTTACTCATCAACCAAATAGTAACCCAAATATTTTAATTGTTAACACATAATTATGTTTATTCACTCTTATAAGGAGATTTAATACAACCATTTTGATTATCATTCATTTTTTCCTGTTCATTGTTTGAATCACTCACATTTTGAGATGATTGGATATTCTCTTGTTTACTGGATGACATTCCATGAACTTGCTATCCCTGTACAGTTTTATGTAAGTGTGTTTTTGTGTTTTTAAAAGTGAATGTATTGTCGTAGCTTTGTCCTCACTGTGGCTATTTGTGTCATGTGACAAATTAAATGTTGGCCTTAACGGAAGCTGTAAATAATATTGAAATGGTAATGAAATTTGGTACATTTGTTAGCAATGGCAATACACATTTCGTGGGCATTGTGCAAGGTGGTTGTAACTTAATCTAGAAATAGAAAGCTTTACAACCGTCTTGTGCTATGTCATGGATTTGTGAAGCAACACCTATTACTGGCTAAACTATATTTTATTCTTGTTCAAGCGAGATATAATGGCCAATTTGGCAATTGTAGGCTGATGTTAAGGATGCACTTGTGTAACACATGTCTAAGACAGTCTTGTGCCCTTAACCATCCACTAACATCTTCAGTCGCGAGCTTGACACTCTACATGGCATATACAATTTGTATGGAAAATTTATTAGATTTTTTTTTAAATGTACCTTTTTCAAAAAGTGATTATTTTCCATCCATTCCAAGTGATGGTGTATGCAGAGTTTTTGTATTAAAATTTGATGTAATAGATCATGTACGCCATTTTAAAGATGTGTAGTGTAGTTTTCTAAATTTTCTTAATTAATAGCTTTATATATTTCGGGTTTTCTGGTTATTTTTATTTAATAATGATGTTGTTATTTTACACATATATACTACCTTTGGTGGTGTGATTCTTTATAAATGTTTATTATCAGTGATCTATGGTTCAACATTCCATGTGGTCTTCTTATTCTATTATTGTGTTTGTTTACACATATTTCTACTTTACAGTAGACATCCCATGTATCTATTTGCAAAAAGTGTATGTTTGTGCTATGTTTTTGCACCACGTAATCCAGGTATGGGTACATTTTACAAGTTGAGAATGACAGGTACAATCGCACAAGAAATTAAATTTACATTAGTATCAGAGAGCAAACATGTGCAGGTTTAAAGCAAAAAAATGCAAATGACTTTTGAACTGAGCTCTAACTATAGGTGTACATGTATGTGTACCTGTATGTAGCTGTATGTGTATGTGTACATGTATGTGAAAATGTATGTGTACATGAATACATGTTTGTGTACATATATGTGTACCTGTATGTGTACTGGAATGTTTCACAGCCTTTCTGTTGTTTACTAGTTGTAGTAATGTAAGTTCGTATGGTATTGAATGTAATTTGCAAACAATGATCAATTGTAATGTACAACAGATTGTAGAGGAGCCAAGTCGTTCTAAAAAAATCACCAAAGTACTTAATTCAATTCTCGATCTCAACTCATTTTAAGACATTACTGTGTCATGAGTCAACGTTTTATATTTACCTCCCTTTAAATTGACTACATTATGTTGATAGAAATATTTAGTCAATATTTTGCAAAAATAATTTCAGAATAAAGATTGTACATGAATTCAATTTATTATTTTGGAGTTATCCAAACTACATTTATTGGAACAAAATAATTAGAATATTGAGAAATAATGTTTATCAACATAATGGCTATGAGTGAGAGAGTTTTTTGACAATAAAACATAACTCATAATGAAAAGTATCATCCTGTAATGTGGAAAAGTGAGTTGAGCATGAGAAATGACTGGAGTATTTTTGTATGGGGCCTGGTATCATCAGTACAGTTGTGAAGAACAAACTGGTCAATTCATAGATACTCATTGTCACCATATCTATATCAAATTTCTTAATATTTTGTTTCATTGTTTTGTTACAACAAACATTATACTTAAATTAGCTCTCTGAAAATGTTTGCAATTTTGTGTTGTGTATATGAGATCAAATAATAACCTGTGCAATTGCTTTCTGTGATAGTGACTTCTGGCATGTACTATATACATGTACAACTCTACTGGAGTAACAAATAAAACTATTGGTGACTGTCTCTTGTTATTTATACAGGGAATGTTCCGATGTGCAAGTATGGTGACCTTTGACACGGAAAGCTTGTCCGATTGATAACTAGGGTAGGCTTGGTCCTACTGTCCTAAAACTTGGTAGGGTGGTTGGTCAAGACCAGGGGTTGACTCTAGTGATTTAAGGTCAGTACACCAAAGGTCACGGTTAGGGTTATCTCTGAACACAAAAATCTTTTCCGATTGATTACTATATTTTTCTTGGCCCTGTCGTCTAAAACTTGGTATGGATATTGGTCAAGACCAGCAAATGACCCCCTGTGATTTAGAGGTCAAAGGTTATGATCACAGAGACTTTGAACACAAAAACCTTGTAAAGCGACCTTTGGTCCTCAAACTTAGTGAAGAGGTTTGTAATGACCTTAGATAACCCTATAGACATTAATGCAAAATGATTAATTGGCTGCCATTAGAGGGACATAGGTGTTTTACAAACATCTGTTGTACTCTAATAATGGCTATCCGTCCGACAAGGCCCAGTCGGGGACATTTGCCATGTGACTGTGACTGTGACAATGTGTTATCCCTCTTTTCTAGAAAATACAAACGTGGAACTTAATACATTTATGAATGATTTCATTAATATAAAACTTGCGGGTTTTCTGTAAAATGCATGTAATACAGTGTATGGTATAAAATATGTCACGAATTTAAGAATTATGTATGAAATGATGAACAGCGAATAGCTGCGATACCAAAGTGCCCTCTCTTGGAACAACTGAGATGAATAAAGTGAAGCGTTACGAGTGGTTCAAGGCCAAAACGGGAGCATTTGCCACGTGACTGTAACAGCTCTTGTTTCCGCCAGTAAATTGGTGTTTGCAGCTTTGTATGGGTCAATAACAATGGAGGATAGTGCATTAATTAACGTAGATCGATTCTGACGAATGTTTCATATAGTTTATTTCAGTCTCCCAAAAACACCAAATCAGTCTGAAGTACGCCCGCTCTATTTTCTGTAGATTCAACTCTTAACATATACCGACCATATTTACAACACATTTCAATTATAAATAGAGCATTAATGCAACAGCAAATACAATTAGAACATGCATGTCACATAAATATAGTACAGTTCACCTGTATTTATGTTTATTAACAGCCGCAGGCATGTATTTTGGTATAACTGAACAAAGGATGCACTCATTAATGCTTACTAGACATTTAAGCTAAATCGAACCATCGCCAAATTTCTATTTTATTGCTCTCCTTAACTTTTTAAACTCGCTTAAAGCTGCACTCTCACAGATTGAACGTTTTGACATTTGTTCCCATTTTTGCAAAAATGCATGGAAACCAGTGATATATTTATGATATATACGTTCAAAAATTGATGTTTTATGCAATTTTCTTAAACCGTTAGACTAAAGTAACGCTTTTAGCCACAAAACATTAGGTTTCGAACGATAATATGAGAATCTGTGAAATATTGGCTCATTCCAGTAAAACAAGTTGTCAAAAAGGTAAGTCGCAAAGGTGGCCCCAAATCGCCACACAACCCGTTTTCCGAACGAGTGCTATTCAATCAGCCTAGGGGCCGTGTCATTAGCCTTGGAACCGTGTCATCAGCCAGGAATCCGTGTCATCAGCCTGAGAGCCGTGTCATCAGCCAGGAATCCGTGTCATCAGCCTGTGAGCCGTGTCATCAGCCTGCGAACCGTGTCATCAGCCTGTGAACCGTGTCATCAGCCTTGGAGCCGTGTCATTAGCCTGAGAGCCGTGTCATCAGCCAGGAATCCGTGTCATCAGCCTGTGAGCCGTGTCATCAGCCTGCGAACCGTGTCATCAGCCTGTGAGCCGTGTCATCAGCCTGGAAGCCGTGTCATCAGCCTGTGAGCCATTTCATCAGCCTGAGAACCGTGTCATCAGCCTTGGAGCCGTGTCATCAGCCTGGAAGCCGTGTCATCAGCCTGAGAACCGTGTCATCAGCCTGGGCGCCGTGTCATCAGCCTGAGAACCGTGTCATCAGCCTGGGCGCCGTGTCAGCAGCCTTGGAACCGTCTCATCAGCCTGGGAACCATGTTATCAGCCTGGGCGCCGTGTCAGCAGCCTTGGAGCCGTCTCATCAGCCTGGGAACCATGTTATCAGCCTGTGAGCCGTGTCATCAGCCTGGTCGTGTCATCAGCCTGGGCGCCGTGTCATCAGTCTGAGAGCCGTGCCATCAGCCTAGAAGCCGTGTCAGCAGCCTGGGAACCATGTCATCAGCATGTGAGCCGTGTCATCGGCCTTGGAACCGTGTCATCAGCCTGGAAGCCGTGTAATCAGCTTAGAAGGCGTGTCATCAGCCTGGGAGCCGTGCCATCAGCATGGAAGCCGTGTCATATCAGCCTGGGGGCTGTGTCATCAGCCTGTGAGCCGTGTCATCAGTCTGAGAGCCGTGCCATCAGCCTAGGAGCCGTTTCATCAGCCTGAGAACCGTGTCATATCAGCCTGGGACTGTGTCATCAGCATGGAAGCCGTGTCATATCAGCCTGGGGGCTGTGTCATCAGCCTGGGAACCGTGTCATCTCCCTGGGAACCATGTCATCAGCCTGAAAGCCGTTACACCAGCCTTGGAACCGTGTCATCAGCCTGGGAACTGTGTCATCAGCCTAGGAACCGTGTCATCAGCATGGGAACAGTGTCATCAAGAATCCTAGGAGCCATTTCGTACCTATCGTAATTTCAATAGTAAAATGTCACTTAAAATCGCTTATTGGCACAAAATCGTTCCTAGCACTCATGATGAACGACCCCCAGGATCTGTACATCATATATCTGTGTCATGTCATACTTATTGGGTAGGTATTAGTTTGTTCGATACAACGACCTCTTTTATGCCACGCGAATCTATGTATAATGAATGTAATCAATACGTACAAGTGTACACTTGTTAAGATGCCGTTCATGAAATCATTGGCTTATATACTTGTAAATCGTTCTTTTGCGGGCAGTATATGGATGCGAATGATGAAACAATGTAAAGAATTTCCACCATTTAAGCCACGAAAGAGCTGCTACACAGTGTGTAGAATATATACAGTTACAACAATGGACGTCAGAACCGATCTTGCTCTGTGTTTGTATCTCTTGTCGCTTAGCAATTTAATATATTGATAGATAAAGTATCTTACTATCTGGCCAAATGTGCCAATTCGATAGCAATTTTCTTACTATTCGCCAACACAATTTTTTAAAACCTGTCAAATCCTCACAGTTAAAACGGTTAAATACTCGACGTCGTTAATATTCTTGAAACATATCATCACTATTTATCTTTAAAGAGTATGTCGCAAACGGCGTGATAAAAATGCTGTTAAAATATTTAGATATTATCTTATAGTCTAAGACAAGACTAGAAGTTCTTTCATTCTTTTTGCTTGTAAAATTAGTTGAAATATTTTAATCATATGCATTAATTTACGTAAATATGAGTTGTCTGAAATAATTGTGTGTTGTGTTGTTTTTTTTCATTTTTAATTTCGTTGAAAAAAATCTTACTCAAGGACAAAATTATTTTAGAATGTATGAATATATACATGCACGTGTATATGTAATGGAATAGCGTGCATAAATTTAAAAAGTAAAAAACTTAAAAAAATGTAAAAAAAACCCTGCGAGTATTCGTCTTTGAATGCTTCCCATCAATTATGGAGGATAACAATATATAAAGTCCATGTGTTCAACAGTGATTGTTATCGCTGCAATTGAAACAGATTTTGCAAAGGGCGAATCGCTAATATCTCTAAAATTATTGTTCACGCAGTTATGATCCGAAAATAAAGATAAACAAAAAAGCGCATGTTTAATACGGGGAACTTTCGACATGAATGTGGGGGACTTGAGACACGGATGGAAGTTCGACAAACCCGGCCCTAATTTCTGGAAACATCTTAAGTCTCTTATAATATGAGTAAGCGTAGCTTAGCTCAAATTCTTATAAGCTCGTGTGTTGTTTGTTTGTGGATGTGTGTGACGTTGTTTCTGGCTTTGGCCCTGCCTCATTGAACGGGGGTTATGCGTTGTTCTGTGTTTCTGGCTTTGGCCCTGCCTCATTGAACGGGGTTATGCGTTGTTCTGTATTTCTGGCTTTGGCCCTGCCTCATTGGACGGGGTTATGCGTTGTTCTGTGTTTTTGGCTTTGGCCCTGCCTCATTGAACGGGGTTAAATGCGTTGTTCTGTATTTCTGGCTTTGGCCCTGCCTCATTGGACGGGGTTATGCGTTGTTCTGTGTTTCTGGCCTTGGCCCTGCCTCATTGAACGGGGTGGGTTATGCGTTGTTCTGTGTTTCTGGCCTTGGCCCTGCCTCATTGAACGGGGTTATGCGTTGTTCTGTGTTTCTGGTCCTGTGCCATTAAACAGGGTACTTGTTTTCAAAGTTCTTGACTTGTGGATTTGTTTCGGAATATATTTTTAAATAAATATTTCAAATGAATTTGTTTCATGATGATCTCGATGAACTACAGACTATTTTATTCCGCAAAATGAAGATAAAGTAAGATATTGGATTTTTTCAAGGGACACAAAATATTATATCTGCCTGGATACCCTATTCCTCAGTGGGACGAAACATTAGGCCCATATTACACAGTCCATGCCGTTTACAGATCCCTACCTTTGTTTCATTACCGGAGTTTGATTAGGTTTGAGTTTCATCAAACACTTCGACAAACCTGTTTCCAAAATAATGTTTTGACAGGGCTCCGTCAGGCGGTCGTTTTGCGAAAAGGTTTGTCGAAGTGTTTTAAGTAACTAAACCCAATCAAACTCTGGTAAAAGACCGAAGGCCGGGCTCCGCAAGCGGCATAGACTGCGGTGTTTCATATTTAAATGATGAAGAAATAGTAGTTATATTCGTTTAAATTATTCATCAGAAGCAAAATGGTTACTTCCGACGTAGCATTTAAAATGACGTAATTTTATCACGTGGTATATACAGACTGTTACAATCACAGGCATCTGGATCATTGTTTGTCACTTAAATGATGTTTAAAACCATTTTGGGTACATACAATGAGATAAACAACACATCTGAAGATATTTAGTGTATTTTTTGTATATCAAAGACACTAAATATCTTCAGATGTGTTGTTTATCTCATTGTATGTACCCAAAATGGTTTTAAACAACATTTAAGTGACAAACAATGATCCAGATGCCTGTGGCTACAATTGGTTGCATTAGATGCATTTCAGTTTATACATCTTCTATCGGCAAACGTATTATTATATGTTTTGAAGAAATCTACTTCAACCCTATGATGGCTGTAAGATTTTAGAGCGGATAACAATTTACAAATAAAATTGCATTCACGTTTCCCTCGAAACTTAAGTACTTATAATTACTATTTTTGCCAGAACAGTCTTTCATTTATTGAATGCCCAACCAGTTTATTAACGCGTATTTGACCCTGGCCCTACAAACTAGACTAAGTGAATAAACAAGCCGTGTTTAATAATTTATTGTAGTGTATAATAAGTACAGGTGAATGGGTAGATAAAATCTCTCACAAAACATTCAGCACTGAACGGGTTTTACCATTTACACTTTATAATACAAAACCACTCATACCGTTTCACTATTCATTATTATTTTTTTGTATTCCTTATATATCGTGTTCAATATGAACATAAATTTACGTTTCGTGTTCAGAACACATGCATGGTAATTATTAGGTCAAGGTGTCAATAAAACGCTATTATGACGTCACTTTTATGACATGGTTGATTTTTCCGACGCTGTCGACTGTGGGTTCACATGGAATCTCTCGATAATCGCTTGTTGTTAATGTGGTATAGGCTCTGTTTGTTTAGCCTCCGTGTGGACTTTACCTGAAACGATAAAATATCATATTTTGTTTCTTGATAAAGTAGGTAAAATAACTCATTTACAAAAAAATACATTCTGACTTGAAATCTGTGACGGAGTCCCTTTAAATAATTTGATTGGCTAAAAGTGATTGTTGTTGGATAAATATTGTCCAATCAATGAACGTTTTGCATAAATTTAAACCATTGGATAATGCAGTGTTATACAATTGGTGGCTGCAGGTCCAAGTGTTTATGTGTTTAATGTAAAAACAAACCTGACACTGGTAGTACATTGCTTTAAATATGTTGAAATTGAATTGAATTACTTTATTTACAAATATGCTGCTCGAAAAGACTATATATAACTTGTTGTTTTTTTAATACTCAAATATATCAATTAAGGTTCTATATTGAAACAAATTTTGAAAAAAAAATTGGCCATAACAGTATTTGTTATTGCTTCAAAGCTGCACTCTCACAGATTGACCGTTCTGACATTTTTTGTTTAGAATGGGCCGATTTTTGCGCTGATGTCTGGAAACCAGTAGTATAAGGCTGCAGTCAAAAGATCAGTTCGCAAGTTTACATATTTACGTTTAAAATTGATGTTTTATCTCTTGAAGCGTTACTTATGAAAAATGAAGTTTAAGGCAGTGTTTCAAACAATTGAGATTTGCTACACTGTGAGTTATCTTATATGACCGATTGAAGGCATTAATACCAAAATCTGCTGAATCTAAGACAAAAGCAAGAAATAAATGTCAAACCTGTCAATCTGTGAGAGTGCAATTTTGATGGATAAAGTATAGAAGCATATTATATAGTACACTTTAGTTGAGATATTAACATGAATGTTGTTGCACAGCCGTGCGTGTTTTTTTGCGCAATAAAATGTGTTATTTTATACTTTGGTAATGAAAAATGACCTTGTTATAATTACTGGTCATTTTAATGTCTACTTGCGTATTTTTTACGTGGTTCATGTAATTAACGTATTTCTTTTTATTGCGGTGAGCATGTATTCTCTCTTTTGTGATATGCATAAACCAGATGCAATAAATGTCATCTAAATATGGTAACAGAGCGTGTCCTTTATACATGTCGACTGTCAGTTTATACGAATCAACATAAGAATATAAAAGAAAACAAAAACTGAATAAGGAAGTTTTCGTGGACATGAACAAGATTCGGCAAACCTTTCCGTATGCAAAATATACTGTTAAATCATTTTTTGCGATCGTACCGCGTGTACACTGGCAATGCGATCGCTGAACGAGTCTGCTTAAATAATTAGAAGTTCGCGCATGCGTGCTGGCTAGTGTAGAGACACTCGCGTCAGCTCGTGCCAATTCGTTCCAACTATTAAATTGCTTTGATTTTGTATCCAATTCAAGGTGTTTTAGTCTTCTTTCTTGAAGGTCAATATATATTTTTGTGAATATACCATGCATATATCGTGCGTTCAGTTCGGTCTTTATTATATATATTTGTACAAGTAGCTCATTAAATGTGGGCGTGGTGTCACATTTATTCCTGTAGACGTATTTAAAACGTCTTAACGTCAAAGATGACAGACGCTACCTTGCACGCAAGAGCTGTTCGCAATAAACTCAACTGTGGCAATTTAAGTAGCATTTAGACAACGGTTATAATAGAAGATGTATTTTTATCATTTTTCAGATGTCCATATTAATTTTGTGGTCCAGTTCCAAAACAAGCTTTCACAGGTTGCTGTCATTTTTAACGTGTTCAACCGGAAGGCTGAAAACAAAGAGCCGTATTATTTGAAGGTGTAATTCATGGCCCTTGCAGGGCAGAGCTCTCCGTAAATTAACTAACAACTGTCAAGTTACTGAGCCGTCTGCTTGATATCAGATTAAGATTTGCATTTGTTCATAAATCATAAGACTTTTAAGAAAACTGGCGATAACCGGTTGAAAACTATGTTTAACCGAAATCCCAATCGCGTCCCGGCAAGGATGTCGACGTTGTATTAGTTATTGACTATTTGTTGTTGTAGCAAATAATTTACACAGCATAGGCCGGGTACAGCTCGGCTGTCCAATTAATGGTTAAGTTAACAAAAAAATGAACAGTTACTTACTTTGAGTGGGAGTACATGCGAGAACCACTAAATTTACTTGTTAAAACAAAATAATGACTTAATTAAGGCTTTCTAAGTGGTTAAATGAGAAACCGGCCGCCACATTGGCGGAGGCATAGGGATAAACACTACATAATTAAATAAAGGAAACATGGATACTATTTCTTTGTGTTCTCACGAGTTTCTTAATTCTAGCCAGCGTGCATGCGTAAGAAAACCAAATAATGACGAAATGGAAATGGCGGTCTTAATCAGAATCCGTCCGGCGATATCATTGGCCACGCAGCGTGTCCGAGGGTCGGATTTTAAATTCAAAGTGAACGTCAAATAGTTCCCTACTGACGTCGTTTTTCATTTTAATTTTGTATTAATATTGTTCTGACTCTGCTCTTCTAAATCGTGTTTTGTTTAATTTATTAGCCTTGCCCTTACAAAATGTATGTTGAAATGGCGCGTGGAATCACGGGAATCGTCCACGTCCGGTAAAAAACTCGGAAACGCATGACCGTTACAGTAAGCAAGAAACAGGTTGAGTTTATTTTTTGAAAATAAATAATGAGAACACATTTAAAAAGAGGTTTCTACATACTGTTACTTAGTCATTAAGATGCAGTGATATATAACTTGAATATATTTGTAAGGGCAATGGCAGGCACCTATGTTATATATGTACCTCTTAAATATCCGTAGCTAGTTTAGCACAAGGGGACAATTTTTTTGATGTTGTACCTTTCTTTTATTAAATTTTCACATGTATAGCCTATATCATCAAAACGACGATCTCACCCCTTTGACAGACCCTTGTTTAAGAAATCCTCATCAAAGTTACAAACCAGCAGATGTGTTTCTATGTTTTTACTTGATACTTTTCTTATGTTAATGTAAGAAAACAAAATTTTAAATCAAAATAGTTCACGCCTTTACCGTAAGTTGTGTTTACAGATGAGGTAAGCAACACATGCCGCCCGACTCCCGGCATCCAATATCAAACTCGGACTTCCGGCAATGGGTGCTCAGAAATGAGATCATGGTCTCTCCGCGGGCGATGCGTGGTATCTCTGCCGCCTCCATTGGTTCCGCCGCAGCCTGACGCTTCTTCCGGAATAGACTCATACCAAAGAGAGTTGCAAAAGGATCGTTGGCGGAAGTCCCGGTGCCTGCACTTGTCCCAGTCCCTGTACCCGTGCCGGCTCCAAAGTTGAAAAGGTTGTCAAACATTGACATTGGGTTAGTTGGAGCTTGTGTCTGAGCGCCGGCGCCAGTGCCGACTGCCGGGGTGTATGCAGGGGCTCCCACGGCTGCCGGACTGCCGCCACCCGCAGACGCTGGGAGCCGTGTGTGCTGCTGACCGAGGGAGGTTGGGTCCGGCTTGCCCTGGCCCGCCCGCGATCCCTTTCTGGTTCTAGTGCGCGACACTGGACGGCGTCTCTGCTGCTGACGCCGACGCGGCGGGGGCGGAGGAATGACGTGGATGCAGAAACCGCCATCAGTTCTACAGTTGTTCATCATTGCTGCAATCATGGGGTAAAATATATGCTATACCTGCAGTGCTTTATATAACTGTTCCCAAATGATTGGGATTTAACACAATGGTTTATATGATGCTGTTCTGAACATCTTACTTCTGTTTGATACTTTGTTCTATATGATGGTGGAAGGCTGTTAGTATGTACTTATAAAAATAAATGATTTCACGCAACGTTATCTTATAACGTTGTATTTTGTGTAAGTGCATACTTACAATTTTGCACTTTTTTAGTGGTCTACACACTATTCTGTTAACAAACCACTCACACTTTATATGTACCGCTTCACCTGATTACAATGAAAAACAGCTGACTGTTGATTTATTGAAATAAATGTACTGATAAACTTGAAGTATATAATGCCTTCTCATTGGACAAAAAAATATGTTGTCCACTTAGTACAAATAAAACAACAAAAAAGCAATCTCAATATCACAACACAATCCTTTCAATGATGAATCAAGTAAGACTTATATATGTAAAATGAAACGCAGGCCAATTATGCGCCACAATTATATACTGCCATAAAGTAAAAAAATATAATAAGTAGTATTGTAAAAATTGAACGGAGTAATTGTGCAACATTTTGGGGATGTAAGCGGAGAATTTGGAGAACAATCACTGATGCGCTCGCAAATTAAATTACAATAGTAATAACCCAACTCAATATCAAAATAGGCTTTCGGCCAAGAATTATGAATTACAAGAAAGAAATAAAAAAAAACTCACCATTATATTCTGCAATAAATCCATATGAATACTGTATTCCCGCTGCACAGAAACATAGAAGACCGATCAGGTCCGAAAAGTTCGCCATTTTGCCAACTCCGATGCAGTTATGAACGACGCGACGGCTAGGCCTGGACTGACGTTGCTTAATACGTTTTAACGCTACGGCTAAAGCACGCATCTGTCATTTATAGTCTGACAACCGTTAAGTTAAAGGGTCAGTTTGCCAGGTTGATTACAGCATGATCTGCCGGTCAGCAAGTGTATATACTGAATATAACAAGAGCGCCGCGGAACGAACGCCAGCGCTCAACTGTTTGTAATCAGTCGAAACAATGGGAATCATTCAGCAACATTTAAGCCATGGTAATCGGTCATGCTATGAATGTTCATAAAATCTTAGACAATACTTGAAAATGCCTGACAATACTTAAAAATAACTTGACAATACCTTGCAATACTTGAAAATACCTGGCAATACTTTACAATACCTGACAATACTTGAAAATACCTGGCAATACTTGACAATACCTTGCAATACTTGAAAATACCTGGCAATACTTGACAATATTTCGACTTTTATTAAAAAAACGAGCTAAAATTGATTCAAAAATGTTCAGTAAAATAAATATGTACCTTTAACGTTCACCCACACGTACTTTTGACGCATAATGCTTAATGATTAACGGCAGTTGTCAACGTAACTATGTTAAGGCTCTGTTCACACTTCACAGGGACGCCATTTCCAGCGTTTTCGAATTAGTGAGTACAAGTTCACCATGTCAACGGAACGGGAATGAGTACGTGACATTCACCAAACTATGGATTGGTAAATATAAACAGTGCAAAACTCGTCATGGCCATCAAGTTATATAATTACATAATTATAATTATATTAAACTCCTTTATACATACAAAAAATGTTTAGCGAATACAATTTAAATGGCACATATAGTAGGTCAAACACATACATGTATTTTGCTGCATTCTTTTCGCAATGCATTTGTTAACTAAAGGAACAGAACAATTAAATTAGCACATATACGATATCGGTGAGACAAACAAATAAAAAACATCTTTGGGTCAATCCACCCATCCCCTCTCTCAAGCAGGAAATACTTTTGGTTGTTGCAGTATAAAATCGCCGTTATACGAAATACGAGTTACGATAAGTGTTGCCGTCGTCGTCGTGCTGTTAGTGTACATGCATGCTTGTCTATTGATACAAGAAAAACGTCGTGTTGAATGTCAGTCACTCAGAGTGGGGGTAGCTTTCCGCCGCTTGTCAGCGGTAATTGATAACTAGAGTAATAACAAGACAGTTACAGCCAGACTTTGCATGAAGTTATTTGCATAATTATGAGAGTATAATTATGGAGTTCCATGAATCATATGATTCTAGAAAGGAGATTCCGTTTCAGTTGATACACACAAATATAATCTAACTGACTGCGAATTTTTATTGTCAGTTTCATGTACGACCGCTTGCGGTACGGAGCTCGGGATCATCACTACTTCTCGCATTGGGCATTGGCCGGCCAGTCACACTGGTCAGTTTTAGGGTTGAAGTGCAGCCCGGCTGGACAGTCCATTACGTGCTTTCCGTTAGCAGCGCACGAGTAAAACTTGGTGCAGTCCGGGTTGGGGTAGTTGCCATACGGACGATCTTTGCAGCTGAATGTTTCTGTAATGCGTATTCATTAATCAAGCAATAAATAAATCAATTGAAGCTTAATGAACAAATTAACTGTAACTCACTCAACCACTCACCCACTCACTCACTCACTCACTCACTCACTCACTCACTCACTCACTCACTCACTCACTCACTCACTCACTCACTCACTCACTCACTCACTCACTCACTCACTCACTCACTCACTCACTCACTCACTCACTCACTCACTCACTCACTCACTCACTCACTCACTCACTCACTCACTCACTCACTCACTCACTCACTCACTCACTCACTCACTCACTCACTCACTCACTCACTCACTCACTCACCAAACCCAGAAACCCACCCACCCACTCACCCACTCACTCACTCACTCTTACATCACTTCCTTGCGCACTTGCGCACTCACTCACTCCTCCATTTATTATTAACTCACCTATCTGCGTACACACGACATTGGTCGGCCAGTCACACTGGTCAGTTTTTGAGTTGTAGAGCAGCCCGGCTTGACAATCCATCACATGCGTTCCGCTATCTGCGCACGAGTAAAACTTGGTGCAGTCCGGGTGAGGGTAGTTGCCTATCGCTTTTCCTTCGCAGAAATCTCCTTATGGAATTGAAATACGCGATCATACATTTTGTATTCATTTTGGTAAAAGGATCTGTAATATCAATAAAGTAGTTTGTGTAGGTGCCCATACAGAAAAGATTAACCATTATTGCGCTTATTTACTGCTTAGCCTTATTGTTGGTGACCTGTGTCTGTAGCCGCAGTAAGCAAAATACCGTCCTACTAATTATAGTATAAATCAGTAGTATTCCCTATTTATGTTTTAAATTAATGATGGGTAGGATTCTCGCCCCGAACCCAATGCGTCACGGTTACGTTTTACGCGAACTTTTTAACGAAGGGACGCTCTATGGAGACACTATAATATATAGTCGTCAACCGTGAACACGTTAAACAAGGGACCAAGCCGGCACGTCTTAACCTCTACGATGAAATCTACTCTATGCCCAACACTCGTATTTACTATGAATATTTACTATGGAAATAGACAAGGTTTTTTTCGCCATTTCCATCGCTTTCGGGTTGACAACTCGATGGATGTCGAACCCGGTAATATACAATGTTATGTTTATATATATACATCGAGTTCAGGTCATTTTATTTGAATACTCTTTTTTCAAACAATTACATTTGCAAACATGATTTTTATATTAAAATCGTTCAAAATATTACATAAATATAACTTAAATTTTAAATGTGGATCTAAAATAAATCTATACATTAATTCTAAGTCAGTCATGCCAGTATGGTGTTTGTCTGTGAAAAAAGAAACGAACCTTTGACGAGTATCAGCATCTCATTGTGAACAAGAATAATAAACAGCGTGAAAAGCAAATTTCCATTCATGTCTATTTCAATCTGCATGCAGTCCTAACGAGTTGTATTTTTTAAAAGAAAACTTCAAACATCAAGTAATCAATTCGCACGTGGTTTTTACAAAGTGGCAACAGTATTCATAGGTTTTCAAACCATTATATATAGTTCTAAAAAATCATTATGTTCTTGCCGTGCTAGTGGAACTAAAACCGAACATAATTATCTTCGCGTCAGCTTCCATGAAACGTTTGATCTGGCGGAATTATGTTTTTAGTGCGGTAAATGCCTTATTTATTTCCATTTTTTTCCATTCTGCTGAAATTATATACTTACATTAACCTTCATAACTGGCTTATCATCTTGATTATATCAATTAAGAATGTAATAATATTTTTATTCGATAATGTAAACTTTTCCGTTTCGGAAATATTTTTGACTAGTGAGTTCAGCAACTTCGCAGTGATATCCCAGGTTACGTGTAATTTTGGTGAAATGGGAAATAACCGCTGCCGAAGTTATGACTGTGAAACTGTCTGCTCTTTCATCATCTGTTGACTACCATTGTTGGTGTACGAGTTACTCCCCTTTAAATGGCGCGGACTATATATAAGCCTTAGTATAGTATGATATTTGTTATTATAGTTTGGCAATGATTCGTTCGATTTATGTATCAGTTGTATTCAATCACCTTTGTTGAATTCTGTTGCTAACTCTAATTAACTGAAGGCAGTCTTTCTCATCGTTTCCGGCAGGCAACTCTATAGCCCGTTCGGATACTTTTCATTCGGACAAGATACAAGATCTATACAAGAATATTTATTTTAAGTCGGGTGTATGTTCACAAATCACAAGTCCTATGAGTTTTTTTCCACATGAATAACAAACATAAATGCAAAAATACAAAACATAAAGAACTGGTGACTCGAAATTCAAAGGATGTAGTTAAGATGGGTTGCATATTTGAAAAAAGTATTTACAAAACCCGTTTTTAATTATATTCATGCAGACAATTAGAAAAGGTAAGATGGATAAGAGCATTGAATACAATGACAACATCAACTTGTTTTCCTGGCTGAATGGCCAGTCCACACTAAGGCTCCCAAGTTTTCCAGATTTTTGTAAATCTGTACATGGGACATCTAAAACGGAACGATGCTGACTATTAAACGTCGTAGTAAATGAATATGGCCGGTTTGCATGTACACAATAGCCATTTACATGTTTTATTGATTTTTAATTGTATGGATGAATTAATGTCCGCTAGTATTTATATCTGCATGTATTAATAGTCAGTACTTATCAAAATTGAACTTTCTGTTTATATAAATCCATTTTTTTTTTTAATTCCCGATCGTTCATTCATATTTAGGCTGTACGGGTTGCTGTCACAAATCCGAACACTTTTTGAGGTTTTTCACAATTATCTTGAAGAGTTTTTGTTGTAGTAAGTTAAAATTGCGTATGAAACATCTTTGGTTAATGTGACAACATCTGTCAAAGTACAGATTCACGATCTCCTCAATATTATGTCGAAAATCATTCATTTTATTGACAGTAAATCACCCTTAAATTTATGCCATGGAGGGCACAAATACCGAACACTTGAAAAGCGAAAAATACATGGTCATACAATTATAATTAATAAGTATGCTATATTAAATAAACACTTAGCTGCAAAGTTATTTATTGTTAAACACTTAGCTGCAAAGTTATTTATTGTTTACAATGTTTTTCAAAACATGAAATTGAAATGTAAAGCGGGATTTCTGTTTATAAATATCTTGAATGTAGGCCAACATAACTGCAAAACCTAAAGATGCGGGTGCGCCCTCTGACGTCATTCCCCCGTGTGCTATATTTTGATCTTTAAGCTTATAAACATTGAATGGCATTTTTTTAGAAAAATACTCAACAAAACTAGATGATACTTCGCAAGTGTGACGAAGGCAACCCTTTGTATTGACCTAGATCATCGAATTATCGATCACGGTAATCAATCGCGTGTTTTAGCTGGTGTCCGGGATTTGTGCCCTGTTCGGAAAATTCCGACCCTCGGGTAGCTGCGTGGCCGATAACTCGGCAAGACTTGTTACCGGCTTACGCGTGTGCCCTCGGGTCGGTTTTTCTATCTGTACCAGAAACACATGATAGATACTTATAAGGTAAAAAACTGTATGCTGATGTCTACTATTCTATCATTACTGAATGTTTACAGGCAAATGCTATTTTCAGTGTATTTCTTGGAATCATTGAAACATGAGACTGTCGAAAACATAAGACACAAGGATATTAAAGCAGTAAAATTACTCATTGATTGATCACTGAAATTGGTGATGATCAGTAGTCTTAACTGATTATCAGTAAAGCTAGCACTTTCATGGACCTGCTACATGTTACTACCATTATATGAAAGTACATGTACATGTATACATTATGAATTTACTCTTCAGGTATCTGAGTTGACATATTGTTTGAAAATGTCACAGCCCGGCAGTGTTGGGCAGACCGCCCACGCCGTATTCCTCTCACAGCAGCCTTCCCTCCATCCAGTACTACAGCAGATACAGCAGCTGCGCGAAACATTTGCAGGTTACATTTTAGCTAATTTAAAAGACAAGTTTTGTTAACAGATGTATAAAAATGTCATAAGTTTCCAGGTATAAATGTTGTTCACAGAAATATAAATATACTCAGAATTTTAGCTTTCATTTTGGTATTGCATAGAACCAATTGTAAACACGACTGAACTATGATAAAATACTAATTCCACATTAATTGGACTCTATTTGATTGTGCCTGTGTTTTTCTTAAGAGCCCCCAGTGACTAGGGCAACCCCAAGTGAAGATGTTCAAGTGCTGGAGCCACCGGCCTCAAACGTGGATGATGAACATGGGCAGAATGAGACCATTAGGTATCCATTGGAAACATCTTACAGATATTGTGGTCATAATTAGTTTTGATAGATACTTATACTGCTAAGCCAGTCTTATTACTGGTAATCTGTAAAGAAAAACTCTGCCAAACTTCCCCATCAATGCAGAGGTGTTTTCTCTCCACTACATACTGAGGTTCCACCAAATGGTAGATTACATTGTGAGGTTCCACAATTGGGGACATGGTAGATTACATTGTGAGGTTCCACATAGGGGACATGGTATATTACATTCTGAGGTTCAACATAGGGGACATGGTAGATTACATTGTGAGGTTCCACAATTGGGGACATGGTAGATTACATTGTGAGGTTTCACATAGGGGACATGGTAGATTACATTGTGAGGTTCCACATAGGGGACATGGTATATTACATTCTGAGGTTCAACATAGGGGACATGGTAGATTACATTGTGAGGTTCCACAATTGGGGACATGGTAGATTACATTGTGAGGTTTCACATAGGAGACATGGTAGATTACATTGTGAGGTTCCACATAGGGGACATGGTATATTACATTCTGAGGTTCCACATAGGGGACATGGTAGATTACATTGTGAGGTTCCACATAGGGGACATGGTAGATTACATTGTGAGGTTCCACATAGGAGCCATGGTCGATTACATTGTGAAGTTCCACATAGGGGACATGGAAGATTACATTGTGAGGTTCCACCAAATGGTAGATTACATTGTGAGGTTCCACATAGGAGCCATGGTCGATAACATTGTGAGGTTCCACATAGGGGACATGGTAGATTACATTGTGAGGTTCCACATAGGGGACATGGTAGATTACATTGTGAGGTTCCACATAGGGGACATGGTAGATTACATTGTGAGGTTCCACATAGGGGACATGGTAGATTACATTGTGAGGTTTCACCAAGTGGACATGGTAGATCACATTGTGAGGTCTCATATATATATAGGGGTAGGGCTGTAACGAGTACCCGAGTAATCGCGAGTCAAAGCAAAATATTCGACACAAATACTTGCCAGTGCTGAGATCGCTGGATCGCGATTCAAGTGCAAAATTTAATAAAAGAACAAAACCAAATGATTAAATTCAATTCCAGAAAATATTGTGGTTGTTTTAAAAAAATATAATGCATTGTTTATCTGAAATGTCCGAAATACGTTACACTGACGCAACCGGAAGTTAATTCATACAGACCTAGCATTCAATTCAGTGTGCGGTGTTTGAATAGAATGCTTCTTGTCAAGGTTTTAAGGGAATATAATGTTTTAAAAAGAATACAAATATAGAAATAAGAAATAAAAAGTCAAAGGGCATTAAAGAAATTATAAAAAAAAAGATCTACAATAATAAAATAAAATGCGAAACTTATGTACAGCTATCATTTATTTTCGTCTGCAATTCAATGTCAACATGGCATCCTAGTCATTCTAAAATGCCGTCCAGGCTTTTTTTTTTAATGATGGTTAGCCTGGACAGGCAAACCATCATTAAAAAAAAAAGCCTGGACGGCATTTTAGAATGACTACATGGCATCCCCGTCAACAAAAACATTAAATCCATATAGAAATGACCCAGCATCCTATTCTTCTAAAATCTGGAAATATTTCGGGTTTGAATTAAAGGATGACAAAAAATGAAAACTAAACAAAAATGAAGCTTTTGTTATACTTTTATAATTCAGTTACTTTCAAAATGTGTATTGCTTTACAACCAAGTGAATCGTAGGTCAAAGATCGCGATTCGAATCGGATCGCCTTTTGCCCGGCGATACACAGCCCTATATAGAGGACATGGTAGATCACATTGTGAGGTCTCATATATAGGGGACATGGTGGGTTACATTGTGAGATCCCTCATAGAAGACATGGTAAATTCAAGAAGCTTTGGTTTGAGTTTGTGAACTTTTAAAAAACATATCTGAATGTTCCCATTCTCTGTTGTGTTTCAGTGCAGAGGTATTTTCGTCTTATCTACATCGTGAGGTTCTGGCAGGATGTAAACCCCACCCTGGCGATATAGTTGAAGCTGGGCCCCTAGCTGTGAGTGTGCTATAAGCTGCATGTTCTGATTACAGCATGGATATGCTCAATAGTTTTTACCATTTAACAAATAGTCTGGCTATGTTGAACAACTGTAAACTTGCACTTATGTATATAGTATAGTGTATAGAACATGAAGAAAGGTTTTTGTAACTGAATTACAATATATTTTAGTTTTAATAATAGAAAAATAGGCAAATTCATAGATACTGACCCAGCTCCTTCATGATGTGATGGTCTTGTCTCATAGTTGCCAACATCAACCAAAATAAACCCTCATGAGATCAACACAATCTGTAGCACGGGTATGGAAATCTCAAAATGATCAAGTCATTGGAGGCAAAATACTGAGATGCACTTGTCCATTATAACATTTAACTCATAGGGATTTACCATTCTTAAAATAACATATGAACAAATCAGGTATGCTTTTGACCATTGGTTGGTTCTTACAGTAAACATTGATATAATTTTAACATCATGTTCCAGGCGATAACTCCACCAGACGTACACTACCCTCTAGCAGACTCACTGCCCGCAGAGATCATTCAGGGGGGAAAACTGAGCAGTCTCCAGCTGGAAGGCGTTATACAGGCAGTATGTGACCTTGTCCCACTACATCTTATAGCATTTATCTGTTGGTGTTTTGTATAGGAAAATTTGATAAGTTGGAAGTCAAAGAAATAGAACTTTGAAATCAGATTTGACGCTCTGCTGAAGTTAAATGAACAATTATATATAATTTCAGATGTTTTAAAGATCAGGATTGTTCATGAAATCAGGATTGAGAGTTTTAAAGTTCTGACTTCATTGTACAGTTGTAATGACTTATTTTCTGAGGTATTTTCATCTCAAAACAGTAGGAAGTATCTTGATATCAATATAAACGACCCTGCTTTGGGCATGAATCCCTCATACTCACACAGACCCCTGGCTGTTTTATCCCCCGCCTATGAAAAAGGGAGGGGGATATTGAAATGGCATTGTCCGTCCGTTCTACCGTCCGTCTTTCCTTCCGTCCGTCCTTCTTTCCGTCCGTCCGTCCGTCCGTCCGTCACCTGCGTTTTCTCAGTAACTAGCCGGTATAATTTCATGAAACTTAAAATAAATATGAACCACTATACTGGAATGATGCCGTCCAAAAAAATTTTGATTGGTCAATTGTCCTTGGAGTTATTGCCCTTGATTTTTTGAAAAATGCACATTCACAGCCATTTCTCAGTCACTAGCTGGCAGAATTTCATGAAACTTAAAATAAATATGAATTACTATACTGGAATGATGCCTGTTCATTTTTTTTTTGATTGGTCAATTGTACTTGGAGTTATTGCCCTTGATTTTTTGAAAAACTCTCATTTACAGCCATTTCTCAGTAACTAGTTGGTAGAAATTCTTGAAACTTGAAATAAATATGAACCAACATACTGCGATGATGCCTGTTTATTTATATTTTGGATTGTGTAATTTCTATATGAGTTATTTGCCCTTGATTTATTAAAAGATCCATGTTTGCAGCCTTTTCTATGCAACTAGCTGGTAGAATTTCATGACACTTGGAATAAATAAGAACCAACATACTGATGATGCCTGTCTATTTTTCTTTTGGATTGGTCAATTTTCCTTAGATTTATTGCCCTTGATTTATTAAAAAATCATTGTTTGCAGCCGTTTCTCAGTAACTAGCTGCTAGAACCTTCATGCACAAACAAGCCATCAAGCACAAACAAGCCATCGTTGGCGGGGGATATCTTTTCACTGAAAATGCTTGTTTGAGGAATGACGATTATCAGCTGTGATAACCCATGAATATAATTATTAGACGGCTTTTTTTGCCCATTTTGGGAAAAAGACCCTAGACATTTTGGGAAATTTTGCGTCGTGAAAATGCCAAAATTGGGAAATTTTACAGTTTAAAGAAAAAGCTGTCTAGTCTCCTGCGAATTAGGAAATGATTTAATATTAGTTTATTTTCCCTTTAAAGTACCCAAAAAATATCAATCCCTGGGGTGTAAATATCTAAATAATCATGACAGATAATATTTCATACTGATCTCTGAATGTAATGAAAATCAATGATTTCCGTGTTCAATTATCAAAAAAACTTTACATCACATAATTTATGAGGATGTTGAAAATAACTTAGTACAGGTTAAAAGACTTTCTAAAAAAAACAATTTTTTTTTATATTTTTTTTATATTTTTTTATTGGTTTTTTTTTTTTTTTAAACTGGGAAAAATATCTTATATTTTGCTTTGGGAATTGTCCGATAGTTGGACCTGTGGGTACTATAGAAAAGGCTCTGTTAGAATAAAAAAAGTCTGGGTTGGAAAAACTATTTTATGTAACTATTGTATGCAAATCCAGTTTCATGTATTCCTGATGGCATATTGATATTAAAAGAAGTTGTGGTTGAATTTAGAGAAAATTTGGGTTCAGCATTCACTGTTGATTATTCATGACAATCTGGGTAATTATTATTGTCTGAAATTGGTTAAAACATTTATGATACAGTATGTATTAACTCCCAACATTTGAATGCTTGTAATAGGGTAATGAATTGTTTTATAGAATTTTTTCATGTTATTACCTTAGTGCCAAAGACATCAAATGCTGTTACCAGATGGACAGAGAGCGGGGTTCTTTATTGGGGACGCAGCGGGGGTGGGGAAGGGTCGACAGATAGCGGGTGTCATACTGGACAACTTTGCACGAGGAAGAACAAAAAGCATCTGGTTCACAATATCAACAGACCTTATAGTGGACACAAGAAGGTTTGTTTGCTGAATAAAATACTTCTAGAGATGTACAGTAGTTAAAATTCTGTTAAAAAGGTAAATTGGTTTAGTGCATTGAAAATGACTTTCAGCTGGGCATTTCATCATTCAGTCTGTGCGTTATTTAACTTTTTAGCTGGTCTGTTTCAGTCCAGTTCTGGCCATAGCCTTGATGTCAACGTGATGTAGAAACTTAACCTAGCCCATATATGAAACTTAGAAACTGTTCAAGATATTCTCATGAAACTTAGTACACATGTTGCTAGTCACAAAGCACGTACCTTAAGCAAGGCCCTGGCTTTTAAAACTGTTGAGTTATGCCTTTTTTTGAATTAAAGAATAGACAACACCAGTGTTGGTTGTCGCTCTGTCCTTGTTTATAGTGCAAAAGACTAGATTTTTTCTTGGATTTAATGAAAAAGCAACATTTATCATTCTCAAATTGAAAATGTAATATTCCTGTGACTGATATGATACTTGCAGGTGTATAATTTGTAATAATCTGCAGGGACTTGGGAGATCTGGGCTGCTACATCCGGGTGATAGATGGCTGCCAGGAGCTGGATAAACACACACGGTTTGTATTCACCTGCCTTGTAGAGACTTTTGCAGCTGGATAACAAGATTTTATTTCTACGTCATTCCATGTAAAGGAAATTAGCAGGCTGAATAATACAGGAGATGTTTAAGTGTTGTATGTCTTTGGTTAAAACAAGCAGGCATATGTCCTGTGGCGGCCCTGCATTGGTTACAATTTTCCAGCCTAGAAGTGGTGTAAGAATTCAGGCTGGTGGATCCAATGGTCGTGGTATTTTGATGACGGGTATGCAAAATCTAGCTACTTTAATACATATAAGGTATTTTTCAATCTACAGGTAAATATGCACATATGAATTCTGTAGACAGGTTTGTGACAGAATATATATGTGCATGCAATCAATTCATACAGCATAATGTAGAATACATTCAAACATCTCTAATGACAGCATGTTCGTTGCAGGGTTCTGGGTCTACCCTCTGACTTCAAGGACGGGGTTGTGTTCAGCACGTACTCTACACTTGTCTCCACAGTGCAGAAAGGTCGGAATTCACTCTGTATTTAACTGATTTGATGCTAAAAGTGAATTATGACTGGATAATTACCTACCGGGTACATTGTTTAACAGAAAAATATCTACACATGCATTTGTTTGTCCGGGTAATCATGTGTCTAGTAAATCTCTCCATTTGTTAAACAGTTATGAATATTTATATATGACTGGTTCTGCTTCATGTCAGTTGCAAAAGAACTTCAGTTAATAGATAAATATTGTTACGGACATCAGTGGGTTTTTTCCACCTTTTTGTGAATGGGGCCATGGCCATTAGAATTGTGAAAACAGCTATGAAATCCATAAAGTTGGGAATTTACCGTAATGTAATTCAAACAAAGAAAGGTGCTGGGTTTGAAGAATTTCATGAATATAAGACTGCATTTTGAAATGTCTGTAAAGTTGAAAAAAACAACAACAAAAACACATTTCATTTGACATTTGAATTGTTGAAAAAAACGACGCTGGACACATTAGTTAAAACAAGCCGCCTTTTGCCCCATATCAAAACTCCCTATGTTTCCCTACTGGTAGGTGCAGGCCGACAAACGAGACTACAGCAACTCGTTGATTGGTGTGGCAGGGAGGAGTTTGACGGATGTCTCATCTTTGACGAGTGTCACAAGGCGAAAAACTTTGTACCAGTGAGTTCTATGTTGACCTGATGTTTAATACGATGTAGTGAAACAACAGCAATATGTCATTCATGTATGTATGGGATATAAAAAGGGTTGGAATTGTAGTCATGGAGACTGATTTTAGGTAGACAATGGTGAACAATATATTGAGTTTACACTACCGGTTTTAGTTTACCTGTTATAAACTTTTATCTCCTAAATAATTGTTTTTTATAGATTAATTGTTTAAGCAATGTTTAAGACAAAGGGCAGAGATAATGGTTACTGTTATTGTGAATAACCTTTGTGTATGTTTTACTGCTTTTCTTTATTGCCGTTTCAATGTTTGAACATTTATCTGAAGGGTCATAGTAAGACCAGTATAAATGTGTAGGAACTTCCTGTGATGGCTCACTGTGATGGCTTCTCATTTAAAGTTTAAAATGCACATCTTACCATAAAGTTATCAAATTTTGAGAGCTACAATTCCTGCGTGTAGCTACTCTGGCGATTGTATCTTGCTTGGGATATTTGATGAACAATGGCCAGCATTAGTGAATGAATGTTTCTATGTTAATTTTGGTTCCAGGGGAAAGAGCAGGCCAGCACAAAAGTTGCATTAGCAGTAACAAGCATACAAAGGTAAGTTTTTATGAGGTTTATATTGTAAGGTACACACAGTCATGTTTTGTTGTTTTGCATTTCTTTGTTGTTGAGTAAACATGAAACATTGGAATTTTGCATATTATACCAATAATAATAGATGTTGTGAGCGGAGGCTAAACTTGATTGGTTCTGTTTCTACAGAATGCTTCCCAAGGCGAGAGTTCTGTACTGCAGTGCTACAGGGGTCTCCGATGTGAAGAACATGGTAGGTATGCTGTTACCTTGGTTATCGGCTAGATAAAACAACTTAATACATAATTTCCAGTGGTTAATTGAGATTTATCAGAGAAACAAAATTGATATTTCACTGTCTCAAACAATTGTTCCCATGCAATTCAGTGCTCTACATAGCCTACTACTATTTGTCATTTTATATCCTGTTCAGTCATATGAGATTATAAATATCTTCCATGGCCGAGAATGTAAGATGGGTTTCTTCCTGACCCAAGCGTAGGGTGTTTTGCGGAAACGAGGTTTACTGATTTACATACAGTACATTGCCAGGTGCCTTTAATCTCCTCAGCGCTCGTGCTCTGAAGTCACAAAGTGTACCGTTATCTGAAGCCAACACAAACACAACATTTAAATACATGTGTTCATAAGTTAAGGTGTTTGTTTGGATTGCAGTTGATTGGACTTACATTAGGCATAATAAATAACCATTGATAACTGCGGATAAATTAATGTAAAGATTAATAAAATGTGTATTGAAACTGGCAATTCGGTGTGTATATCGGCAATGACTGATTGTTAGAAAAAAGTAGGTTTTATTTCTGACATGAAAACAATATCCAAATTTTTTGCATAATATACGGTTAGCAAAGGTGTCAAAGGTGTTCTACCATGTGTTTGGACTGTTTACCAGTATCTGCCAATTGCAGGATATCGAGTGTTCATCGTAGCTACACAAGGCAGCGTTAATCTGATGGTTATGATCTTGTCCCTTTTATGGGGGGGGTTGTGAATGACAAACCTGGGTTGGGTATTTCAATTCTTACTGACTTAGTATGCACCATCTACATAAATAAAGGAACAGGAAGAATTATCAGTAAGAACCATAAGTGCTGAAGGAAGTACTTTGATGTTTATGCATGTGTTTGCAAATCAAGGTAGGAAGCTCTAGATGTATGTCATCTAATTTCCTCGCATCAATTACTTCCCCTTGTAGTTAACTAAAATGATTAGGTAAAATAGCAAACTGAGGAATATGACAGCAAAATATACAAAATATATAACTCATATGGAGCTTGTTTGAAAACCAATCCCACGTCTTTTTATAATTAAGCAATCAACCCATCACCCATAGGAAAGATTTCTTAAAAGACCACCACCCATAACTTCTTATAAATAGATGGAACCGCCTGCCCGTAATTAAAAAAACACACAATTACCCCACTACCCGTCAAAAAACAATTCAGGTCCCGTCCTATACAACAAATTCTGGATTTACTCATGGCTACGCCACTCCTAAAAAACAGCTTTTGGTGCTCATTCCGTGAAATATATCGCATTCTTTCACCAGAACAACAAGAGACAAGCATAGGTATTGAATAAGTGGGGCTCTTGTTATAAACTAAGAATATAGCCTCTTCAGTCAGTGTGTCATTAGCACACCACAATGTTAAACCATATTTTTTCTGTAAGGTTTGCGGTAACACATGTGACAAGAAGTGATGAAAATACTCCTCAATTGGAGATCATTTATATGCAGGAAAGGGTTGATTTTATCAGTGAGCCATTAGAGATCTGATGCAATGATCAAACATTTAACATTTAGCTAGCATTTTACATTAACATTAACTAAAGGTTGTGGATATCCTTGCTCAATTTCAGGCGTTCATGGAGAGGCTTGGTTTGTGGGGAGAAGGGGCGCCATACAACAACTTTGAACAGTTTCTTGTCTCCGTGCAGAAAAAGGGCCTTGGTAAGAATGTGTATATGGAGGTTGCAAAATGTCTACAGACATAGCTTGAAAGGCATAGAATAACCCTGCATACCAAAGTTCTTTTTATGAATGATCTTGAGAAATGTTGCAAACTATTTGGCTTAATCTTGATATTAGATGGATTTAATCATTGACAGAGGCCTGATTCAATAAGAAAATACCTTAAATGCATCTTGGACCTTGAAGGGGTCACACTTAAGGCATTATAGTCCAGACTTTAGTCATAGGAATGTATTACATCATATTCCTGCTTACATCATGTTTACACTAAAAACTTTTTCTTCTTGACAATGTCACTGTTCACATAAGCAGTTTATTTACTTTGTTCACATAAGCAGTTCATTAATTCATTCATAACATGTATTTAAAAACTTTTAAAATCCATTATTATTTGCTATATTTACCCTGCTTTCTCAGGTATGGCTGAGATTCTGGCAATGGAGATGAAGTCTGCTGGCATGTATCTGTCGAGAGGGCTCAGCTATAAACAGGCAGAGGTTTGTATATGGCACTGGTTGGTGTTTACTTTACTGGTGTATACAGAACTAGGTGTTTAAAGTTCTGGCTGTTTTAAACAGTACTTGCCACTGTATACTGTAATGGCTTGGATCTTTATTGGTGCCTCTGCCTACAGATTGAACCATATTTAATCCTTTCTCATGACTACAACTGTTTTCTTTTTACAAAATTGATTGAGTCTTAAACATTGATCGTCCCAAGATTTTTCCCATACATGATGTTGCTTAAGTCCTAAAAATACACAATGGAATTCAGCGCTACTACTTATTTTAACAAAGCTGTAAATTTATAGAGCAGATGTAAATTTCTTAATTCAGTATCAGCATTAAACAATGCAGTAAGAGTGACATACTTTTTAACACCTAGGTTAGAAATCATATGAGTACGAATAATTAATTTACAAAATCGAGCGTGACCCCTTTTAAGCAAATTATTCTTTACTGATATTAAGTTAAAAAACTTCTATTTCAGAACATCAGGTATATGATGTACAAAAAACATTATCTCAATGAGCTATTTTCTGACATAGCCAGTTTCTGACATCAAGGTATTTAGGCATATAAGGGTTGAGTGAAGAAGTCAGTGATAAATCTTTAAAAAAACATGTACTATTATGTACATATGTAATTATGTGAAATTTGTTAGAACAGGCATACAAAATAGCAAATAGAGATATATTTTATCTGTTATTGGTGTAAGCAAACCTGTAGGTACACAAATCAGTTTATTCATTTGAAGTTCGCCTATACAAAAACAGATACGATGCCTTTACTAACATATGTAATATACATGTTCAATGACTGTATTTCAGTTTGTAACAGTCGAAGCCCCCCTCACCAAAGATCAGAAGAAGGTTTATGACATGGCTGTTCATCTCTGGTAAAGATCACCTGACTTTTAAATTTATTAAAAAGATCACTTTCCATATCTTATATCTGGACTGAGAGACTTATTTAAATTACAGGAATAGTTCTGTGTTTTATGTCATCTGTTTTAGAACCCTAATTTTCAATTTTTTTTAAGCATAACTCAAAGCGCTTAAGTAGCTTATTTCATTTAGCAATACATATATTACTTAGTACATAAATATGGTTTTATGAAACAGCAAGTAGTTTATCTATTAACCTTAAATATTATTTCCTTTAGAAGCCTCAAAACTCTTTGAATTAAAAAGAGAATATTACACTATTAATACAAAATTAAAGAAAGTGAGCTGAACTTGATCCTTTTATTAGGGACTTAAGATGTTTGCAGAAAATGGGGCTAGTACTGGTGTCATAAGAGATTTTTTTTATTATCCCCCACCTTGAAAAGGCGTATAGTAATGGTAGGCGCGCTTCTGTGCGTGCGTGGATGTATGTGTGTCTGTGTGTGTGTGCGTCTGTCCGTCCCACATTAATTTCTTTGCATCTCCTCTTACGTTTTTCATGCGATTTCTACCAAACTTTTACAGATTGATGATCATAAAGTGAAGCAGCGCATATTGTCGGGCTTTCCCGATTCAACCATTTTTGAAAGAGTTATTGCCCTTTGCTTATTTTAACATTTAAAATTGGTTTCTTCGCAACTCCTCTTACGTTTTTCATGCGATTTCTACCAAACTTTCACAGATTAATGATCATAAAGTGACGCAGCGCATATTGTCGGGCTTTCCTGATTTGACCATTTTTGAAAAAGTTATTGCCCTTTGCTTGTTTTACATTTAAAATTGGTTTCATCCCAACTCGTCTTACGTTTTTCATGCGGTTTCTAGCAAACTTTCACAGATTGATTATCATAAAGTGAAGCAGCGCATATTGTCGGGCTTTCCCCATTCGACTATTTTTGAAAGAGTTATTGACCTTTGCTTGTTTTACATTTAAAATTGGTTTCATCCCAACTCGTCTTACGTTTTTCATGCGGTTTCTAGCAAACTTTCACAGATTGATTATCATAAAGTGAAGCAGGGCATATTGTCGGGCTTTCCCGATTCGACTATTTTTGAAAGAGTTATTGCCCTTTGCTTATTTAACATTTAAATTGGTTTCTTCGCAACTCCTGTTACGTTTTTCATGCGATTTTTACCAAACTTTTACAGATTGATGATCATAAAGTGAAGCAGCGCGTATTGTCTGGCTTTTGTGATTTGACCATTTTTGAAAGAGTTATTGCCCCTTGCTTATTTTACGTTTAAAATTGGTTTCTTCGCAACTCCTCTTACGTTTTTCATGCGATTTCTACCAAACTTTCACTGTCTGTGACTGCTCTTGTCAGTTTGGGTTATAAACTTTTCAACAAATAAAGATTAACTCTACAAATGTTGTACTTTTAAAGGACCGAGCTAAGGAAGGCACTAGAGTCGGCCTTGGTCAGGACAGGAAGCTCAAACCAGCGTGTATGGCAGCAGTTTTGGTCATGTCATCAACGATTCTTCAAACAGCTCTGGTAAGCCTTGATATATTTCTTTGACACATAACAGAACTCGTCCATAGTGTAGTTGTAAGGTGTCAGTCAAAGCAGTTTAGATATTGTCATAGAGTTGATGTCGTTAAATAATTTATCATTGGATGCTGCCGTAGGCCTGCAATAACTTGACCATATTTAACTCAAAAACAGTTATCTGGTTTGATAACTGGTCTGTGTACTTGACAATAAAATACTGTACGAGCAATTGCTAGCACCAACTATAGCTGTCAATGAGACTTATATTTTCATAAACTCTGTGTAGTTTGTACTTCTGAAGAATGCCTTTCAGGCTTTGACTTCTAGTAACCACTCATCCAACATTCAAATTTAATTATTCAAACCCAATTCATGTTATATAAATTAGAAAAAAAAATATGAATGAGAAGTCTCCTAAAATTTTGCCATCCTTGTTGGAACAGTCAAGGTCCAGAAATCAGTGAAATAAAAAAAAACAAAACAGAATACCACATACTCCGAATTAATCACCAGTTTTGATAGGATTCCAAATTTTTATGAATGCTTAAGAAATATATTTGAACCCTTACCAGAGCATGATGTCAAAGAAGTAATATTTTTGCCAAAAGAAACTTTCTGTTGAAGAAAAGGCCTGAATTGGTTCATTGTTGTCTGCACCTGTAATTTCTGCACCTGTTACATGTATTGGCTGGCTGAACTTGTGGCCTGCACCTGTAACATGAGTTTGGTTGACTGGACTTATTGTCCGAGTCTTTAACATGAGTTTGGCTGGCTGGACTTGTTGTCTGTACCTGTAACATGAGTTTGGCTGGCTGGCTTGATTCATGATTTACATAATGTCCTATTTGTTATATACATTTATCAATCCTACAGATTTTAATCATCAATTTCAGTTTGGGTATGAAAGTTCCTACAATTATTTCTGAAGCACGTCAAGCCCTGGCCAGTGGACAGTGTATTGTTATTGGCCTACAGACTACAGGAGAGGTACTGTGTAATATTTTAAGGAACTTTCCTACACATCATGTGTCTCATATTGATGACATTGATGGTATATATCTAAGGCAACCATAGTCAATGGTGATTGGCCTACAGACTACTTGGGAACTAACAGGTCACATTTTGTAATTGATGCAGCTCTATTTGTGTTGAAATTTTTAATGCGAGGCATGAAGATTCGACCTGTTCATCTGCCTTTATATGCATCAGTATGTTTGTCCCTTAGGTTTTGTGTGTAGACTCTGGCACAAAACATGCACTCACAGCAACATCCATGTGCCAATTGCATGGTTGTACCCATAGGGAACAATTCTACTTTATAAGCTCATCTGAGCACGAAGTCAACATCGTGTGAATGGAATAATCACGCTCAAAATGAATGATGATGATTATTTAATCTCATGTAATGGCTGTATACCTCTGGCTTGTATGGCTGTCCAGTTGGTCCTACCTAGAAAAAATTGATGAATATGAGCATCTGCCCTGGGATTTCTAATTGTATCAATATATTTGTTGATGTCTATATATGTCATTGAGTCAGGGAAATCAAATAAAATAAACAAATATACATCAATGATAAAAACAAGTATTCTTTGTTTCCGCAGGCCAGTTTGGACAGTGAATTAGAGCGAGGCAAGGGCCAGGTGGTCGGGTTTATGTCGCTGTGTCGGGAAATTCTTCAGAGATTCATCTCGACACATTTCCCCACTCGCCTTCCTCCAACGGTAAGTAGGAAGTTTGTATGTAATACATTTCAAACTGCAATACAAAATTTCAGTTTGACTTTTCTAACATATCGTTTTCTTAATACATGTATGGGTAACATGTATAACAACATGAACAATGATTTGTACCTACTACTTGAAGAATGGGTAGGCAGACTATTGTTGATGATGCTTATTGATCAAGGGTTTCATCTCGAAGTCTTTACCACCCTGCTTTGGGTGCAATTCCCTATACTTAGACAGACCCAGGATATAAATTGATTTTGTCAAGGTGTAAAGATGCATTAGATAAGTGATTATGAAAGAAAAGGGCCAATCTATGAAAAGTGCATGATGGTATGACATTGTATTACATGAAAGTGCTGGTAGTAACTTTGTTTTATATTTTCAGTTAATGTAATTGTAAGTAATTATAATGATGCAATACAAATATTTCTGCATATCGATCCATGAAAATACTTGTTTATTTCTGGTATGTTTGCAGAAAGAAGGGGAGGTTGTTGAGGATAAGTGGTGTGTGACAGCCAGAAACATGCTACAGGACTTCACCAAGAGAGTCTCCCTTCCTGACAGTCCACTGGATGAGATCATTGACAAACTAGGGGGACCCAGTCAGGTATCAATAGTTTATAAGTTAATTGTTCTAGCATCAAATACTTAAATTGTAAAGTGCTGTATAAATGCTTCAAAAGGTTTCATCTATGTCAAGAACTTCTTTATGAATGTTGTCTAAGGATTTACCAGACTGATTAGTGGTCGACACTAGTTATATTATATTACCCAAGGATTACAAAGGGAAATCAAATGTCCCTTTCTGAATTCAGGTATCCCTTCCAAAATATTTAGTTTTTCTTTGTGTAAGTATAAGCTTTTATATGCGTCACTTTTGTAAATTTGCAATTTTTGACCGGATAGTTCAAAATTACCCAGTTTTGACATGGTTAGACTGATGATCACACAAGTTTGGCATAGTTGGCACACATGATGTTCAGGTTCAATGTTCTGTTTAACTGTAGGTTGTTTATGTTGTGAATTACTTATCATCTGTTTGTGGATATAAGCCATGTTTATGGGTTAGCTGATGAATACCACTTCTAAACACCACTATATATGATTTGAATAGGTAGCAGAAATGACCGGGCGGAAGGGACGGATTGTCAGACATTCGCCTAGTGACAGCCCAAGATACGAGCCCAGAACCCCAGACAATGATGCCTATGGGGCCATAGACAGTCTCAATGTCCAGGAGGTTTGTAATTTTTATGTTGTCAGACAGACAGGGCTTTTTTTAAATAATTATTACCCTGAGCATGTTATAGCTTTGAAATATTTTGGGAAGCATATATTAGCGACATTGTCTGTGTGTCTCTCTTTTTCAGTTTTTTTTTTTTTTGTTGGGGGGGATACATAGTATTTGCACTGTCCATTATTCCATGTGTTTGCCTGTTACTATCCTGTCTCAGCTGTAAATTATACATAGCATTTTTGCTTTTGTCTCAAAGGTCAAGGTCACACTTAGAGGTCCATTGGCTTCAACTATGACAAGGCCAAATTGGGAGAGAAAAAATAGGGATTGTTGTTATTCAGAAACTTAACATTCTTAACATAATATAAAATCATAAAATGAAGATGGCCTTATGAACTTCTACACTTGATCTTAAATCTATAAACACTTTATTTTCAGCGTAACCACTTCATGTCTGGCAAGAAGCTAGTAGCGATTATCTCGGACGCTGCAAGTACGGGAATCTCTCTGCACTCAGACCTCCGTGTAGGGAACCAGTGTAGACGTGTTCACCTGACTGTGGAGCTGCCGTGGAGTGCAGACAAGGCCGTACAACAACTGGGCCGCTCACATAGATCCAATCAGTCCAGGTACGATTGTCCATTTTAATCAAGGATGTAACTCGTTTACTTGTTCATCCTGCGAACATTACTTCATTCATTGTTAACATCAAAGGCATCTTTTCTAATTTTATGAAGTTCATTGATTGCTTTTTTAAACCATATGCTATTAAGAACTCAATATGAGTACAATCATATTAGTGAAAGTTTTGCCTGTATACATTCTGATTTTATTACTGGGCCCAAATTCATAAAACATTTTAAAGCATTTCTAACTTAAGTCAATTTCCTGGAATTGCGCAGTCGAATTAAATGAAAAGTATTCTAAAAAAGTGTTTAAACATATATTGAAGTTACATTTAAAGTATGTATTTACAGTCAAATCAATTAAAATATAAATAAGAATTTCAGATATTATTGAGTTTACTATATCATATGATAACTGAGATACTTTACTGAAGAACATGAGTTTAGATGTTTTCTGAATACTGGCCCAGAACTACTTGTGTAACTATGTTGTGAGCAAAGTGACTGCTTACTAGTTAGTCCTACGTCAGTTAAACACAATTCTGAACACGTCAGTTAAACACAATTTTTAACATTTTCTTGCCAAATTCCTAATGTTTGAATTCTTCTCAACCCAAAACAATGTGCCCTTTTCTCCCTTAGCATTTTAAAACCTGACTAAATCCGTTACATCATTAATGCATGGTTGTGCTTGTAATCTTGATGTTGGTTAGCTTATGTTTCAAGCTAAAGAAGAGTTTGTGTATGTATTGCAGTGGTCCTCTGTACAAGCTGTTGACCACAAACCTGGGAGGGGAGAGGAGGTTTGCAGCAGCCGTTGCCAGGAGACTACAGTCCCTAGGTAACAATTCTATACACTAGCCCAAAATTTCTCAAAAAATCTTGAACATCCCTGATAACAGGGTCAGGTTACACCCATTATATTTGTTTTGATTTAAAACAATAGTCACATGAATGTGATTTGTATGTGGATTTCTGTTGATCCGAAGGCTTCCGATTGTTACCTTATATGTTGTTAGTATTGACATTCCAGTTTACTTCAAATTTGAAACCAGGAGCAAAAAGGGCTTTTAAAAGCAGTTTTGCTTCAGAGAAAGAGGGCTTTACATCCTTTCATCCCCATATTGGGTTTAAGGTGGCCAGCAAATCTTGCCGGAACATTTTCCACCCTTTCTGCCAGCTCCATGACCTAACACCTCCCCCTGGGCACCAGCCATAAAAAATAATACACCCTTACCTGAATGGCTTTTTGAAATTAAATTTTGTTACACCACACCACACCAATGTTATTTGTTCAAAACATTATGTACAATAGTAAAGATGTTTTATTCTGCTAAATACCGGGTACCCAGTACCCAGTACATGTAGCCATAATTATCTGAGTTTGCTTGAGCATAACATGAACATGAGATCACCATAATAATGACAACGAGGAGTTAAAGTTTGATTTCACTGTGGGTACCTCCATTGTTAACAACATGTAATGAAATATCTTAATGTATGGGCAAAGCTACAGTTCTGTTTATTGTCAACAGGAGCCCTGACAAAGGGTGACCGGCGTGCAGCTACAGGGGCCGACCTCTCAGAGTTCAATTTTGACACAGCATACGGAAGGAACGCCTTACGTCTCATGTACCAGCATATTTGTCAGGTATTCATAGTTGTCTTATTCTACATGGGAAACTTGCCACTTGACAAACACAATGTGTGAAAAGAAAATTTATTAGATTGCTGCAAATTGCTTTAATCTCACGTTTTATTTTATTCTAAATGATGTGAGGAGCAAATCTACATTATTCAAGATTATTGGTTGATTTTGTTCCGCAGAAGAAGCTGGTTCCTGGTATATCCCTGGCCAAGCTGACGGACAAGTATGACATTGAAAACTTCCACATTCTCATGCAGGTAGGCACCTTGTTTCTGGAGTTGTTACTTTTAATTACACATTGAGGAGTACATGTAATGGTATAACATACTGTGTTTATGTGACTATAGACTTCTCCCTTAATGTGACTACATAAACTCAAATCAAAGGGCATTTTTTGAATATCTTCTTCGTTGGTTCGCTCCCAAAGAGATGTTATAAATGGCTCAGAATCAACTCTGTTGAAACTCAAAGCAGGACTGGTGTTCCTCAAGGATCTGTCCATGGGCCACGGCTATTTTTTTTTTTCATTAATGACATTGTTAAACAGATTCAGTAGTCAATAGGTCTGTTGGTGGACGATACTTGTTTATATGTCATTGTTGAAAATCCTGTTGCCGCCTTGGCATCTTTAAATACAGAATTTCACAAAATCTCCCAATGGGCAGAAAAATGGTTAGTTCCTTCAATCCACAAATACAAAGTCACTTATTATGTCATGAAAACAAAACAAACCAATTCATCCTCCAGTCTTCAATTATAACACACAAATACAATTTGTCACCTCACACAAACACTCATGCTTTAACCCTTTCGGTGCCAAATTGGCATATTTGCGACAACAAGGAAGACAGCCAAGATCACTGAAGTTCACACCTAACAGAAAGTCACTTGAAAAATGTGTAAGTCATATATCAGACACACTTTTGAATTCTGTGATATTGTCTTGGTAAATCTTACCCAATCAGATGAAAATCTATTAGAACAATTCCAACTGGAAGCACTCAGAATTATTATGGGAACTACAAACCTCCCTTGATAAACTTTATGAAGAATCTGGGTATGAATCACTTAAGACGAGAACAGCATAGACTTATATTGTTTTACAAGATGGAAACTTCACTGGCACCTAGGTACATATCATTCATCTCTTGTCCCAGGCCAAGTATGTCATATTACTTCCTATAACCTCGAAAACTCTTCTTCTACAAACTCTTCTTCTACAAGGAACAACTTTTGCAATACACACCCATCTACATCCTCTTTTATCCCTTCAACAATTGCTCGTTAAAACCAGCTTCCTGCACATGTCAGAGAAACTGCAACACTTCCCATTTCAAACGTATATTTTCTTCTCTTTATAACAGAGCAGATGTTCCCTCATTTTATGATGAGGCAATTGCAAGGCCACAATTAATCATTCACACATTAGGAATCACTGTAACACCCTTCAAGAGCATTTGTTTTCAAAGAATGTTGTTCCATATCCATTTTGTTAATATGGCCAAATCAAATCAACAGAACATTATTTCATTCATAGTCAACTCTACCACCAGCAGAGACAAGTCCTTTTTCCAAGTTTCCAGTCCACTGAACATTTCACTATCCAGACATTTCTATTTGGAAACTCTCAATTAAACCAAAATCCAAATAGAACCATATTCAAACATGTTCATAAATTTATCTCTGACATGAAAATATTTTCTTAGATGCAAAAGGCCTACTCGGGATAACGGGGTGTTTATTCTGATTATTGCTGTTGCTCTACAATGTGATGTCCCCATGGTTTCAGGAAAGCCTGGTGTTGATGGGCCTGGTGGACATTGAGATGATGAGGAATGGCCTCGTGTTGAAGGATCGAGATACCAGCGATGTTTCCAAGTTCCTCAACAGAATCTTGGGGTTGCATGTGGAGAAACAGAACATGGTAGGGATAGCTGGTTTGTAACATTGGTGAACAGAATGTTCTGAGTTAAGTTGGTGTTTATTAAGCTTTCTAAAATGTATAATCTAAAATGCTGATGTCAGATGTGTAATTGTCAGTTTTCGCAAATAAATCACATTGTGTCATTACCCTGGTACTAGTCTTCCCATCTCTCAATCAGTCCATCTGTCTGTAGAAACAGTTTTGTGCATGCTTCATCTCCAAAACTTTGTTTGGATATAAACGAAATGTTAATCAAGATCAAGCCCAGCGGTGTACGCAGTAGGCATGGTTTACCTGGACTTTTTTTCACAGTTATTGCCCTTTTTTCACAAAAGAGACTTCACATTCACATCGAGACTAATGTGTGTGTTTATCTCCGAAACCATTGGCAGGATATTGATAAAATTCACAGGTTTCATTAGTATCAAGTGCATGCACTCTTGGTGAAATACATGCTTGTACCCTTTTGTTGCTTAGAGAAAACACATATACGGTCATTTTGCTAATTATTAGAAGTTTCAGTGGTGATTGACATTTTCTAATGTTTTGTTGTATGTATTACAGATATTCACATACTTCACGGAGAGCATGAAATTGATCATACAGAATGCAAAGAAAGAAGGAAGGTGAGATAACTGTTCAAATTGAAGTATTTACAACTCAACTTCCATTCCATAAGTGAATGCCTTTCAAATGAATGGAACAAATTCAGATATGTGTTTGTCTTGTTATTGTTTGTATTGTGTAAGCAGGCACCGAAAAACTTAAATCTGCGTGTTAGATAGTGTATATTTATAATGTTAAACATACCGGTTTTGTTGTCATTAGTGTTTTAATTTTATGTTATAAAGTGATTTGAAGTGATTGAGTTTTTCCCGCGTTATTGTGACATCATTTGATAAACTGATAACAATTCTTGAATGGAAAACTGAACTTTTGGTGTTGATATAAGGAATGAATTGTGTGACTGATGTCATTATTGGGGATATGGATGTGATTGGGCTGACTCCGCACACTTTAACTAGCCACACTGCGTTCATACCCCGATAATGACATCAATCCCGCAATTCATTCCTTAACTCAAATCCTTGCTTGTGGGAAGATCTGGCCCCAATTTCTCGAAACTTCTCGAGTCCCTTATAACAGGATTAAGCTAATCTTATGATTTTTGGTTTTCAATAAATTGTGTACTATTAACTTCTTTAAGAGTTTTTATACTTTAGATAGAAATGATCTTTATAATAATCACAATAAACCAGTTTTCAATTATCAAAATTCAATTTAAGTATGTGTTTTGCCTAATTGAAATAAGCTACTTAAGCCTGTTAATCTTAAGAAGTTTCGAGGTTGGGGCCTGATGACGGCACATGCAATGTTTATCATGAAGAAGACCAATTTTCAATGGTGCTATTTGTAGTTTTTTGCCGATGATCGATTATAATCGACAATTGATCGGAAAGGCCTACATCGGTGAGAATTGATAGTGAAATTTGAAAAATCAATTATGGAAACAATGGACGTAACTGCTACCAACTACCAGTAAAAATTGTCATGAAAATATGTTTGGGTTTCTGGTAAATGCTAGTAAATGTTGAAATGTTAAGGTGTTACTATGTTAAGTTATCTAGTCTTATTCTTATCAAGTCAGTAAGTCACTACATTACCTTATTACAAGTTTTCTTTGTAAATTAACTGCTAAAGGATTGGTTCTCATGTTTGTGGTTTAAAAGTGATTTTTAGAATAACATCTTACCGACATCTTACCTTGTAAGAATTAAATTTTCTCAGTTTTCTGAAAGAAAATGTTCTTGTACAACATATACTTGTTACTGACTGATTATCAAAAGAAGTTGATATCTTTCTTTGTGTTTATTTTACACATGTATACAATACTAAATGTAAGACAAAAATTAGAGCCTGTTATGTCATATTCTGTAAAAGTAACTTGTGAACACTAAAGGATTAGTGCATTTTGAATAAATAATGTAATTTATACGAAGAAATGTACAACCGATATTGTAAGGGAATATTGATGCTTAAAATTGGTGCATGTACTGTATATGTATGCCTTAAATATGATGGCCAAAGATAATTAAATAATGATTAAATCAATTAATTTTTTATCATTGATCGGTTTCATAAACCGATTATCGATAGTAATTTTTCTGTCCGATTCCCAACACTAGCTATTTGTATCTATGCCAATAAAATTATTATTCTAGGAAGAGGTATATGTTAACCTGCTTAAGTTTGATCTGATTGTGGTTGTTCCTTTTCAGGTACAATGAGGGAATGCTGGACATCACTGCTGCCAGTGTTGAAATGGTTGGAACCCCGAGAGAGATCTTTACCCTCTTTAACAAGGGACACACATCTACCAGGTACTAGGCTGTATAGTCTATAATCTTATTCCTTTCTCTTAATGAAATGTCTCATCAGATGGCATTTTTAGAATAAAAGTTATTTATAAATTAACATGACTAAAATATAATTTGTCAGTGGACCTATACACGTATACCATGCATCTTTATTATGTTCAAATCAGTTGATTGTTGTCCTAGGTTGGTTGAACTGAACGTGGACCGGGGTATGAGCTGGGAGCAGGCTGTAACAAGAGCAGACAACTACTCCGGGAAATATGACAGTTTCTACGTTTCAAGGCGGGACGTTTGGGGACGGAAACTGTTCATTCTAGCTACACAGAAGGAGGGCTCCACCCACTTGTTCAGGATTGCAAGGTATTTACTAATAGAAGGTGAGAAGGGCAGATAACTGTGCTGGGACTCCAGACAGTTTAAACTTTAAACAGGAAGTCTTTGGCAGCAAAAAACTAATCTGTCACAGATTGCATGCTATTTAAGGATTCCCAGGTGGTGTCGGGTCAAAAAGGCCCAGTAACAGAAAGGCCTGGGGCCGTGATTACGAACGGTCTCAAGTATGAGTCTGGACTCACACTCACTTATTACAGACTCTATTTTTTTAACGGTGTTTACAAAGAGACTCAGACTCAGACTCTGACTCAAATCATTGAGACTGAGTCTGAAAACGTAAGTCTACTACGTAGCTGTCTCACGTGAAGTAAATCTCAACTGTCATGGCGGACAGACAACTTGACAGATATTACCGGTATCGTAGATTTAGGTTGCCTCGTCGACCGCGTGTATTTACCGACAGAAACAACCCTTTAGAGATTTTAGATGTAGAGAGTGTCCGGAAAAGATATAGATTTTTTCCGGACTCAATCATGATATTAGTTGGAATCGTGGAGCCAACGATCGGTACAGCGACGATGAGGAGCAACCCGCTCCCCCCTCTCCTGACGGTATTGTGTTGCCTTCATTTTTTTGCAACCGGAGCGCATCACATCGTAATTGCACAGGCTCATGGCGTGTCCAGGTCGGCTGTCGGCAAGGCAATTCATGCCGTATCTGTTATCCTTGCAGGACTGTTAAACAGATACGTTAAATTTCCAACGGGGTTGGAAATTGAAAGTGTAAAACGAAAGTTTTACAGTGTCGCCGGTAAGTTTGGCTTTTTCTTGTTTTGATGTACTTCTTTGCTGATTTCACAGCCAAATATTTTGAGGTGACTCAGACGGAAATGTCATTTTATTGATTTGGATTTCTTTCTGTTTATTTTTTGAAGTTATGATGAGCAATATCGTATTTGTGGATTTATTAAAAGAATCAATCACAACAAAGACACTAAATTTATGATGACAAAGCATGTGGAGTTAAACATTTATTTTTGTGGACATTCTATGTTGTAATGTTTGTGGATTTTTTTTAATGCACCAGTCAATTGTAACCACGGCCCCCGAGGTCCGGGGATAGCCGGGGAAATGGACCGTGTTTTTACCTATCATGTGGCCCCGCAGTGTCGGGTGAATGCAGTGGTTTTGTCTTCGCTTCAAATATAGCGGTGAATGGGCCTTACCTAGGGTCCCTTGGATGCAGGGGCATTTGGCGGGGATTTACCATCTGTTCATCCCCGTAGGGCGGAGATTTTAGCCTGGTTGGCGGGACCAAAAGTCAACGTCCCAGCTATTCCCCAGACCAGGGGAGGGGGGCCGTGGTTACAATTGACTGGAACATAACTTGGGAGTGTGTTTTTAAAGATTGTGCCTGGTGGATAAATGTACCATTATGAGAAGTTTATGCTACTGTACAGATTAATATTAATTAGTTTTTGATTTGAAACAATGTAATAAAATTATGTTGTTTTTGGTCAATTACTGATAATTCAACAATTCAACCCAGCTAATTTATAGTACTGAAGGTGCCATAAATGGATTACAGGATTTGTGTGTAAAGTGTGGTAAGTTTTTTACTTTTGAAATAACTATCATATTTCTATTCAGTATTTGATAAAATTTGTATTTTTCCATACAAGGTTTCCCAAATGTAGTTGGAGCAGTTAATGGCACTCATGTCAAGATACAGGCACCACCAGACAACGAGGCAGATTATGTGAATAGAAAGGGCTATCATTCCCTGAATGTACAGGTATGAAAATATTAATTTTATATGTTTTCGATTCATTTTGGAAATCTTTTTCTGAAACCAATACTTGTTCCTATGTTGAAGCTTGTTTTAACATTAAAAACTGTTGGTCAAGAAACAAAACAAATCATATTTGGATTCTTCATCTAGGATCTAATAATGGTGAAAATATGGTCACTAACTTGTACTTGTTATCTTTCAGATGGTATGTGATGCAAATTACAGGATAACTGATGTTATTGCTAAATGGCCGGGATCTGTGCATGACAGTCGAATGTTCTCGGAGGGGATCTTGTGCCAGAAGTTGGAGACTGGTAAGTGCATTTGACTTAGATGAAGCTGCAGGTTTATGATGTGATAACATGAATACTTCCATACATACAGTAACCCTGTTTGCTAATAACATTTGCTGATTCTGCGATTGGTTCACAAATTTATGATACTGTGTGTGTGTTTACTGATATTACCAACTTCAGTCCTGAACTGTATGAAATATTGAATGAAATTTTCTTAATTTTTTTTTATGTACGAACCAAAGTGAAAACATCAAAATATGAATATAAAATAAGTCGGTTAAAAGTATTACAGATAAGTGATATGAATGTTTCTCTTGGCAGGACAAATTGATGGACTGCTGCTTGGGGACAGTGGGTACCCATGTCGAAAATACCTCATGACACCCTATGCGAATCCTTGAAATCTGTCGGAGGAAAGGTATTGATAAAAAATCAAGTATATTCATTGATAATTGTTTTCTATCACATCAGTGAATATCAGATGATATTTTACCTGTATAATTATGATCTCATACATCTGTCTCTTTTTTGTTCACATAATGTTTATTTAGCAATGCATTTTAATAAAAAATAAATGACATCAGTGGTCCATTTCAAGTTTTTTGGTCAGTCGGACCTGCCCAGAAGTATCATATGGAATGTTGACGTCCTATAATATGGACACCTGACGTCCTGCATTATGAACTGCTTACGTCATAAAACTGGTGAATGTTGCTGGCAAAATTCACGACATTTATCATTGATCACAATCCAGGGAAATGATATTAAAAGTAAATCTTGTGCAGCCTTTAAGTATTTCTGATATTTTCAGATTCAACACAGCTTTGTGCCGCACCAGAGTGCTCATAGAACAAACATTTGGAATGCTGAAGAGGCGCTTCGCAGTACTGAAATACGGAATAAGAACGACACCAGACAGAGCGGCTGTTTATGTTGCCTCATGTGCAATGTTGCACAACTTTGGTTTTGAGCATGGAGATGTGTATGGACGCCAAACATACGAGGATGATGACATGCCACAAGTGGACAACCAAGGTGTTGATGTTAATGGGCGGACCCAAAGGGATTATATTACCCAAAGGCACTTTGCTGTTTGAACAATCACCCTGTCAATCATTTGTCATTGTTGTACGTGTATATTTTCATATTTCAGTTAAACAGTTACTAACTATTTAAGAAATAAGCAGAAAACATCTAATTTTTATAAACTTAAATATAAGATTCTGCGATCTAATTTTTGTCAGCATTCTTACATAACTTGTTTCCATGGATTTTCAAAAATTGGCTCGTTCCAAGATAAAAAATAATAGTTTTCAAAACGTTCAATCTGTGAGAGTGCAGCTTTAATATTTTTGATAATACCAATTATTGAATGTAATATGCAAGGCTACTTAACAGGGATATGCATTGAAGATAACAGGTTCCTTTAAGACATTAACTGGCTATATTTATCTATAGATGAATTGAAAAAAAACAAAAACTTTTATACTTTATGTAGCTGTAAGTCCATGTTTAACATGTTTAACAATAGGAGAAACTACATAAAACATGTGCTATACATTTAATGGCAAAAGTGTAAGTTGTGGATATCACTTTGAACATCTATCAACGATTGTATTTCTTATTCATTAACACATAAATAAATGTCAGTTTAACAAACAATTCATTATAACTATGTAACTTTACCAAATGGAAGACTGATAATAACACAACATTAACAATCAGATATTACAGTAAAGTGAGGTTCCATAATGAAATGAAATGAAAAACAATATTATACAATTATGTTATCTGAATTGTTACAGATTGTTTTTGATTTGTTATGCTCTTTTGCAATAGTTTATAAGCAATAAGGGATATTTTCAACTTCATTTAAACAGTAACATTCAGTTTCATGGTGTGTATTGAGTAAAGAATGTATACTGTTTATGTCATATCACAGTTCTGTTATTGATTTGTAAAAGATATTGACCAGCATTATTTCTCATCTTTGTTTTTGTAATGGTTTGCTTAACACAATATGGATTTTAGCAAAATTTGCTCTGCTCACTTTTACTGTAACAGTTATTTTGCACATTTTGTTCATCATAATGCATGAGTGTAATTCTTTCTGAAACTGTTGCATGAGTCCACTCGGTCAAATTTACACAATTTTTCATCAGTTGTTTTTGAGTTGTATTGAACAAAGTAAAACTTCATGAAATTATTGTAAGATATGATATATCAACAGTAATACCCCATATAATACCAATGACTAAAATAACCTAGACATTCAAGTTGAAACAATAAATGTATTACAATTTAATCAATAAATGTAGACTTATTCCTATTACACAAATAAGATTTTTTGATTGTAAATACTTTCCATCAAAATGATTTTAGATACATCATCAGAGAAAATACTTCTACATACTTAATAATAAAGGATAATTTCCATCTCAATAACACATGTTGTATATGTTGAAGAACAAATGAGTAGCTCAAATTGATATTACGGTAAATGATTGGTGAATGCTAAAATATTTACTATGGTCTACTTAAGTCTTAGTATGAAGAAATAACTTGTTAAATGTTCATTTCTTTCAAATTAAACTCAGTATCTTTCATTAAATAAATTATTTTAGACATCTATTCATCCTTTTTGGAATATTAAAACAATATCATGGAGTGTGGTAAATATTATCTAGGAGTAAGAGTGGATCTTTAAAGCTGCACTGTCACAGTTTGAACAAGTTTTTTTATTTTTTATCTTGGAACGAGCCAATTTTTGTGAAAATCCAAGGGAACCAGTTATGTGAGATTCATGACAAAAATTAGTTCCCATATTTTTATAATCAAGTGCAAAAATTGATATTTTATGCATTTAAGCCATGAAATATTAATTTTCGAACAGAAATATTGAAATCTATGATATAATTAAAGACAAAACATGAAAAAGTTGTAAAAATGGTAAATGTGTGAGAGTGCAGCTTTAACAATTTATACTGCATTCAAAAAGAGATCTTATGAAAAATTGTAACTTTCATTTCCTAATCCTGGAAAAGTAATGTTGAAATCCATGTTAGCATTTCGCATGGCATTCTCCAGAACAGATTTTTTCAATTGGAAAAGTTCACGTTGTTGAGCTATTTTTAAATCTAAAAGTTCAATCTCCTTTCTTGCTCTGCAAACTTCAAGGTCATGAAGCTCCTCGGTGAGCTCAATCCTATCCATGCACTTCCTACGACCTATGAAGAAATTGTATATTTTTGTTTTTAAGTTTATACATTTATAATGTACACAACAAACATGCAAATATTCCTTAGCATGGATTATAATGAAAGCAAATTTACTCTAAAAACATGCATATATTGCTGTTGATGATTTGAAAATGAAATAAGGCATTAAGACCACCAATGTTGAAAAAAAATATATCTTTCAAATGCAAAAGGCAGTTAACAACTGAAATTAATATGTTTTCCTTTTTAACCAAATTTCATCTGCATCCATATTATGCCATTCATCATTTCGTGTAAGTGTTTAATATTTATGATTTGACTGATATACATATATATCCTATGTTCCTGATTTTGTGTTAAATATGAATATACCGTTGAAAATGTACTCATAGAAACATATCAAAACAATGAGTTATACAAATGGTTTACGTTTCTTTGTATTTGTCTGCATCACTCTGGGTTCATCTGGGTGTTCATGGGACACACTTGGATGTTCAATGGCATGAACTGACACTGTTTCTTGATGCGTGCTGATGTGCTTACTCTCTGTCACTGAAATGTTCATGCAAAGTTACAGTAATGTATAAGAAAATGTGTAAAACTTACTCTCATATTAGATTATGAAAAGTAATTGGACAGAACATAGAGTACCGAGCAGTACCACTTGTGAAGACATTGACAATTTTGACCACTCTCTTTCTTTAGAAAACATTCTAACCCCCTTTAGGATGCTATACTACATCTCAACTGGAGGCAATGGTAACATACTATAAAACTACTGTGTACAAAAACTAAACATCACTTCAATTGATATCATTCTACATGTAGAAATTGAAGATGAGAGAAGAAGGTAACTAACAAGAGCTGTCATAAGACTCGACAAACCCAAAACACAATATCAGGAAAGGTCTCTATAAACTCTTCCTATATACCAAGTTTGGTCACAATATGTAGACCCTTTCTTAGGTTATTCAATACCAACCCTTTTTCTATTAATAATATTAAGTCAATCGAAGGAAGGATATTAGACTTATAAGGGAAAATCCCTAAATCCCAAAATTTACCTTAAAACTTTAACCAGACGCCGACGCTGGGACGAGTAGTATAGCCCTCCTTATTCTTTAACATTGATTATAAGAATGGTGCCCTAAAAAAAAATCATGACTATCATTTATCAAGACAAACTGAACTTTAATATAAAAGGCCTCATAAAAGTATATTATAAGACTCTTACTTGGGGCTTGTTGCACAACCAAATCTGCAACACTGGCAGCATCTTCCACAGGCTCTATCACTGAAAATAAGATTTGTTTCCCTATTAATGGTTCTTATAGCTACAAAACATCATGCAATACAGTGTAAACTAGATTGTGCCATGTTAAATGTTTTTTTACATTGTTTCCATTATATCATTTTACTTCCATTATGGGAATTATTATGTTAAAAGGTAACATCTATGATTGAAGCAGTTGCACATTACCATTATTTTAACAGGATAAAAAATGGCTGAAACATATAATTCAATTAACTGATACATTCAGCAATTTTTCAAAGGGGTACCTCCAGATTCTTTCCCGCCTGGGATCCCTATGAGTTGGGGCTTGTCCGTGAGAAATTCAAGGACAATTTCCTCTGCCAGTGTTATCTTGCCAACTGGACCGCCACCAGTGGCCATGTTTTCGTTATACTTTTTCTTGGCTAAAAGAATAATGGATTCTTTATACTGATGTTTAAATACATAAATAATTGAATGTAAAGCTTTACTGAATTTCCACCATGATATTATTCAAAGATTTTACTCTAAGACTTTGCACATATGAAGTGTTTTGATTAGATAATAATGTATTATTAATTATGAAAATCTGTATAATATACCAGTGATAAGTATCAAAACATTTATTACATTATACCTCTACTTTTCACATTCTGGAACAATTTCTTAACCTCTGCAGGTGTCCGCTTTACATTGCTTGATCTGCAATTGAAATGGCCACCCTTCAGATTAATCAATTTTTTTTATAATGAACAGGAAATATTTTACAAGTAACTAAAATAATATAAATAAATTAATTCCACTTCCAACATAGATTCTATATAAATACAAGCAGTCAGAATTTCTGCAAGAAAATACTTTCCCAGAAGAGAAACATATTCAAATGAGACAAATGAGGTCTTTCAAACCACCTTAAAGCAGCAGGTACATGTAATGCTGTATGCTGTTAAAATCCTATTGCTCATAAAAGAAGTTCTTTAATGCAGACTTTGTATTGATATTTATACACTCATTGCGTTAAATTTAAGATGAAAATAGCCACTGAAAGCTTAATCATTTAAGGTAACGTTTAACCAGCTTATCTAACTTACGCATTCAAGTCATCGGCCACCTTATTCCAGGCGGCCGACTTTTCTTTGAATGTGATTCCGTCGGCAAATCCTCCGTATAACACGTCGTACTGTTCAATCACTAGCAGCACGGCACACAGTCCCTCTTTTTCATCCCAGGTCGTCCTTTGTTTTTCTAGCGACATTTTACATCAAACACAGCCGACAGTCACTCAGGAGCTTGCATTGTACAGGTATCTGATTTTGACTACATTGGTAATATGCGTCTAGAAATTCTGAGCAAAGTTCAAGAACGATAACGCTTGAAAAAGTAAACAATGGCCGCTTACGTTCATGCAAGTATAAATATTGCGGAATCGGACTCAGGCTCAACGTTGAGACTGAGTCAGAGACTGTTTGAAATCATGTAATATTCGACAAGCTCAGCTGAGTCTGGACTTGGACTCAGGTGCTGAGACTGAGTCCAACTTTCAGACTCAGTCTTGAGACTGTTCGTAATCACGGCCCCAGGTCCAGAAAGGCCCACTTTGAAATAAAAGAACAACACCTTTATTGTAAGTGGGTTTGACTTTGATAGGATAAGGGGTGTGTGTCTTTGATGAGGTGATAATGATAATAATTAATATAATATCCTAGTCTGGTTATATTTTTTCTTTGATGTTTAACAGTTAGTTTGGTCAAAAAGAAGTGTGATAAATGTTGCATCTGCTGTATATTTAAATAATTTCCCCAAGTTCAAGGTTATCCCTGTCGTAGCGTTTCCAAAAATGAGAAGATCTATGCAGAAAATACATGTCAATATATTTTGTATGGGAACAGAGATTTGATAATTGTAACCTCTCATCAGTTATTATTCTTATAGGTTCAACTTGTGTCACTACAAATTGTCATGGGTTGTCCCACCTCCAACGATAAATCAATGACATAATATATCTCATGTCTTGAATGATATTCGCAAAATTCATTAAATTGTTCAGTATGTGTATAAATATAAAAAAGGTTGTATATAGTGCTATTTTAGATAATGCTGTTTGTGCTATTTCTGTAGTGTATTTTGCATAAAGTAATATGCGCCAGGTGTAGGCTGCATTTTCTTTTCAGAGCTCCTGAATATTAGTAGGTTTGAGTGATTTATACCTGGACTTATATTCTAAAAGTTGGACATATTGGATATTATTTTATTGTGATTGCAGTGCTGTAAAATTCAACTGGATTTTGTAAATGATTTTAGAGTAATTTGGATTTTAAACAAACATTTTGAGACATATTTTGAAAAGTATTTCATGACCTGCAGCAATTATGTGTTTTACTGAGCGAAAATCATCACGGTTGGTGTATACAAGAGCAGAGCTGTACAGTATTGGACAATTATCAGGTGCACAAAGGAGGCTTAATCCTATGACTTACAAATCATTGAAGCAAATTGGCTTAGCACAATACAGAGGGACTAGAGGTGGTAGTTATCAGATTAGGCGACCATGGGACACTAACAACGGTGTAAATAGCAACAATTTAAAGTTACTGCCCCAACAAATTACAAATATTGTTGGGTCTAATATTGGGACTAAGTCAATTAAAATATGTGAGCACTTTGGGGGAAACATAATACGTATTCAGCCCGACAACTGCACACAAACAGCAGGGAAGAAAAACATAAGAATTTGCTCCGTAAATACTCGATCAGTTAAAAATAAAACATTATCAATATGTGATTTTATCCTTACAAAGGACTTTGACATTTGTGCCATAACCGAAACTTGGCTCGGTAGCTCTGTAGATAAGTCATGCACCAGTGAACTAGTACCAGAGGGTTACAAAATGAAGCATGTCCCTCGTAGAGGTAGGCGAGGCGGAGGGGTAGCCATCATTCACAAAGCTTCCATACACATCAACATTATTGCATCAAGCAAAGACCATGATTTTTCTCAGTTTGAGTTCATGGATTGCAATGTGGTTATAGGCAAACATTCAATACGGCTTGCTGTTATTTACAGACCACCCCCATCAAGAGAAAATGGCCTGAACGCAAACACGTTTTTAGAGCAAGAATGGCCCCTTTTCTTATCGAAACATGCTACAGAAGGCAACTCTTCAGTAATTGTAGGAGACCTCAACTTTCATCTCGACCAACCTACAAATAGTGACACCAAAAAGTTTAATAGCAATTTAGATGCTTTTGGCATGCATCAACATGTTGCAGAACCAACCCATGTTGCTGGACATACACTGGATGTAGTGATAACCAGAGATAATAACAATGTCATTTCAAATGTTGAAGTCATAGATCCTGGTCTGTCAGATTCCAACGGAAGGATCTCACGTGACCACTTCGCAGTTACATTTCATGTGGAAGCTTCCAAGCCACCCCCAATTCGTAAAGCTGTGTCTTACCGAAAGTTGCGTTCGATTGACATTAATTCATTTAGAGACGATATTAGGAAAACAGATCTTTTTAACGCTCGAGGAATATCTTCAAATATTGATGACTTCATTGAAGAATACTCAAATGAACTGACGTTAATTTTGGACAAGCACGCTCCATTGACAACCAAAACTATCACGTTAAGACCTTCATGTCCATGGTATTCTGAGCAGCTTCATGATGCAAAACATCAGAAACGCAAATTAGAACGAAAATGGCGTGAGAGTAAACTTTCGATTGATCATGACATTTATAGATCACAATGCGCTGTGGTAAATAGGATGCTGAAACAAGCCCGTGTTGACTTTTACACGAGCAAAATTGAATCTTATGGGAGTGACCAGAAAAGTCTGCATAGAATAACTAAAACTCTTCTTGGAAACACAAATGAGGTAATTTTACCATTGCATTCGTCTCCAAAACAGCTCGCTCAGAATTTCAGCGACTTCTTTATTGGGAAGATCGAAAATATCAGAGACAATATTACCTCACAAAAGCAGTCTTCATCTGGTGTTGGTGATATAGAAGCTGATTATATAGGAGTTGAATATGATAAGTTTACACCAACATCTGAGGATGAAGTGAAATCGATAATCCGTAAGTCAGCCAGTAAATCATGTGAATTGGATCCTATCCCAACATGGTTACTTAAAGAATGTCTTGATGAGCTTACACCTGTGATGACCAAAGTCATAAATGCATCCCTACAATCTGGATATGTGCCACGATCATTCAAACACTCACGAATAAGACCACTTCTAAAAAAGCCAAGTCTAGACGCAAATGTTCTTAAAAATTACAGGCCAGTGTCTAATTTGCCTTTTATATCAAAAATCTTGGAGAAAGTGGTAGATGTCCGAATTGAAAATCATCTAAAAAACAATGAACTTCATGAAGTCAACCAGTCAGCCTATCGGAAATTCCACTCAACCGAAACCGCACTGTTGAAAGTTCAAAATGACATTCTTCAATCACTGGACAGAAATAATGTAACTATTCTAGTAATGTTAGATCTGTCGGCTGCTTTCGATACAATTGACCACGAGACGCTTCTTACTCGCTTAGAACATCACTTCGGTATCACAGGGACACCACTTACATGGATGAGGTCCTACCTCAGTGATCGCTATCAAACAGTAGCCATTAATGGTGAACTCTCGGACCCAGTGCTGATGAAGTACAGCGTACCTAAAGGGTCTGTTCTTGGCCCCAAAAACTATACAATGTACACAAAGCCTGTTGGAGCTATTTGTAGAAACCATGACTTGGACAACCATTTCTATGCGGATGATTCGCAATTATACTTATCGTTCAAACCATTAAACACAATTTCAATTGAAGAATCTGTCAATCGCATTGAACACTGTCTGAATGACATAGTGAAATGGATGAACAACAACATGTTAAAGATAAATGCGGACAAAACAGAATTAATCATATTCTCATCTGAGCACAACTCAAAAACAGTTTCAAATGTCTCCGTCACCGTCGATGGCTCTGTAATCAAACAATCACCAAGTGTTAGGAATCTGGGCGCTTATCTTGACTCAAACATGAAGCTGGATCAACACGTCAATAGTGTTTGTAGAAATTCTTACGCACAATTGCGACACATTGGCCATATAAGACCTTATCTAACACTGAACGCAACCAAATCTCTGGTAAACTCTCTTGTTACATCTCGCATAGACTACTGCAATGCTCTCCTGTACGGTGTTCCAAAGCAGATATTAAACAAACTACAAACTGTTCAAAATACGGCAGCTAGAATTGTTACGAGGACAGCAAGGTACGACCATATAACCCCCGTGCTACAGGAACTACATTGGCTCCCTGTGCAATGCAGAGTAGAGTACAAAATTCTAACACACACATTTAAAGCGCTCCATGACCAATCGCCTGCGTACATTGTGGACATGTTAGAAATATACAGAGCATCCAGAAATCTGAGGTCGAAAAATAAGTCACTAACGTTAGTTGTGCCTAAATGTCGGACGGCGCGTTATGGTGACAGAAGTTTCCAGTCAGCATCAGCTAAGTTATGGAATGCCCTACCATCTGACATCAGAGACTGTAACACCTTGCAAAGTTTTAAGAAGGCTCTGAAAACCCACTATTTTAAACAGTATTATGGACGATAAGTGTTTTATTATTTTATTTCCGAGTGCATGGATCTATCCGGGATTTAACAGCTTGTTGTTACTTTATCTTTAAATTTTATTGGTTTTCACTAACTCTGAAATTATTATTCTATTATTTTATAGTTATTTCAAACATTTTATATTATATTAATTTTGTACATATGTACTATGCATAAACACTTTGTTTTAATTGACTAGCGTTAATATTGTTATAAGCATTTTAGTTTGTCTATTGTTTTATATTACATTGTAAAGCACTTTTGAACATACTTTATGTATGAAAAGAGTGCTATAGAAATATGGTATATAATAATAATAATAATAATAAAAGTGTGATTTGATGCAAAATGTTAATTTCTGAATTATTTATACTGATAACTAATCACATTAATATTTAAGGAAATATAATCAAAGGTTGCTTCTATACTTTTATGAAAAAATGTGTCAAAAACAGATATTAAATTGGGCCTTTTTGGACCATGCCATACTGGTACTTGCCTTTTTTGAAGTTGGCCTATTTGACCCGCATTCTGTCAGGTAGTTTTACTTGAGTCACTTTATAATGGTTACAGAGATTAACAGGCAGATAATTTGTGGTTTACATAACTCAAAACTGGTAAACTTGCTGCTAGAAAGATGGTTCCATTTGGTTGATTATGTTAGTCTTGTATCAACATCCATTATGAGATTGTTGTGTGTATCTGAGGTTGAGGGCTAGGGAAGGTAAATGAACTTTCAATATGACACAATTTGTAACAGGAAATGTTTACCGGTACATGTATGTATTCTGTACAAAACCCTTATAACATTAATGTAGTTTGCAAAGACTGGCAGATCAGATATATGTTGCTTGTGACATTGCTTGTTGTTGAGGCTACAACCATGTTATCACACTTTGTCTGCTCTCAAACTAGGCATTTCTTCCATCAACAAATTTCATCCAGTCTTTACCAAACTCTATAACAATTTTGATGGGTTTTAACATCTCAAGCAAGATGGCTCCACCTCCTGGCACATTGTTGTTTAAATATATTGATATATCCTATCCAATCGGTGACTTAAAAGTCTTTTTGAGATAATATTGATAACAAAATGTAAATATGGGTTTTCAGGTTAGCACAGTGGTTAGCGCACTCGCTTCTCACCTAGGCGCCCGGGGTTCGATGAGAGTTTCGTTTGTGGTTACACAGTGGGACAATTTTCTCCCAGCACTCCGGTTTCCCCCACAACACAAGACCACATTCTCGCACAACATCGTTCCAACCAGAGTGACTTAGTATAAGTTATCATAACTTTCTTCACAATTTAACTAAAATATAATCACTGAATTTGAATATTCCAGACCAAACACCGGCCTGTCTTACATGGATGAGGAGAGGACAGATCTTCTGCACAGGTACCTCCCCATAGACAGGGAAAAAGCAGGTTAGTCATTTCTTCTTTTTAAAGTGAAATATGTTTGGTCAATGATAATGATATCCTTTACCAACTTTTAGGAGAATGAACCAACATTTCAATTGCATAACAAACATGCTTTATGAATTTACTGGCTTGGCCTCTTTCATCGGCACCTTAGTGCAATAACTCAATAACTGCATATAGAAATAGAAGCAGATATTGAGTTCTTGCACCAAGGTGACAGTTCTATACAGCTTTTAAGTATGAAAAAATGTGATCGACCCATCAGATGGAAATGTTTAAAATATTCAGTAACTGTAACACCAGTTGAAACATGTATGAATGTATCCTTTATCCTAAATCTTCCTTGTGTATTACAGAGAAGGGTTGGCGTGAGCAGTATGAAGTGACAATGAACAGTTGTGTGCATGGATCCCACTGTAAAAACAAGGACTTCTGCAAGGGTAACACATCATCACATCACTTTCTAATGTTCTCTAGGCTAGTGAGGTTTTTGCCAAAAAACAGGGTTGAGGGGGGATATTTAAGACAGGACCGGGCAAAGATAAGCAAAATTATAACTAAGAGGGACTAAACGTTGATGGTCCAAATATCGGCAAACACATAATTTCCTCAAAAAAAGCCTAGAATTGTCCATACCAGCTAGTATGAAGCCGTTAATACATCAATTTACACAATTTAAAGAATATTTTGTCACTCTCTCTAAGAGTCTTAGCTGAGTTTACCTGTTTAAATAGTACATAATGGTTTCCCAGTTTAAAGTGTGCAATTAGCATTTGAAAGTAATGTGATTAGTACAGATACATATACCGACAGTATTTTTTTTGCTTGTTTATACTTGGTAGACAACCCCAGTTAATTTTTGAGATTTGATACATCAGTAAGTAAGATTCAATGTGTTTTTAACACAACGATATCAATTTTATGTAAGTTTTTGACAATGATTTTTTTTCTTGCAACTGTATCATCTGGTGTCTAGTCCCTTTAAAACCATTCTGGTTTTGAATTGAAAACTTTGTGCCATCTCCAAACCGAACTGAAAACTTTATGCTATCTCCAAACCGAACTGAAAAATTCATGCTATCTCCAGACCGAACTGAAAACTTCATGCTATCTCCAAACCAAGCATCTAACTTAAGATTGTTTGGCCTCATACTTGTTCTATTTAATGCTTATGATGATTTTCCAGTGGGCAGCCGATGCTACAGCCTGCATCTACTGTGTGGAAGTATTGTGACCTTCATGAGCACACTGGAGGCTGTCCTCAACAGGAATGCCCTCAAACTGAACCTAAGGTAGGAACACAAGTTTTGATTACACAAGTATGCGAGGGTAGTCAAGTAATTATGCAGCCCTAAAAACTGTTAATGTAAATACTACAGCTGTTTAATTGATCTCTTAATTGTTAAATGAATTGGGTAAACACCACAAACTTAAACATAACTCCAAATGTTATTAACCCATATTTAGCTGTCTTTTGAATAAAAAAGTGTTGGATAGTAAGTGTTCTCAATAAAAACTGGCTGCCTAAAACAATTCTTCATAACTCATTTGTACACCTACATATCTGACTGCAATCTTTAATGACAACTGCTTACAGGTGGAGCACACTCCTTATGAGCAAAATATTTTACACTTTGAACACAACGATTAACACACATGAGTTCTACCACACACATGAGATCTTACACACGCATGAAACACAGGAAAGCATAAAATGAATAAAATTTAATGTATTTTTATAATATGTCTTTCCCTTCTTACATTCATAGTAAGACTGAGTCCTCCATCCGCGTGGTCCGTGTCAAATGTAACGATGGAACAAGAGTAGTCGGTGTTAGATACCCGCAGCTACTCATTTCGGAAGTTGAGGCGTCACTTAGGGAACAACGTGTCATGGAAACCCTTCAACAAACTGTGAGTTGTACACTTGACATAGATTTTGTCATTCATCTGTAACATGTTCAGTGGTCGAAATTAACACAAGCCCGCAATCCCTTCACTGGTAAAATGTCTTCCAGGCTTGCTCAAATTCTGAATTTTTTATAGCAGGGCTTGTTAAAAATCTTTATTCCAAGCAATAATATAAGAATTCGGGCTTGTTCATCCTCAAGTCTAATTTCGATGACTGCATGTTTTTTGAAAAGAACCAATTTTGACTTTGTGTAGCATTACAAAAGAAGGTACAAATGCCTCAAATACACTCTATTAAGTGATGGTACAAAATATCTGACTTAACAACATTTAACACTGACTGGACAAACAGGAAAAAAGCAAATGACAAATAGAAAAAACAAAAAACTAACTTGGACAAACACAGAACAAACATGGGCAAACAGGATGAACACAGTGCAAACATGGACAAAAAGAACGCACATTGACAAACAGCCATTTTTATAGCTGATATTTGGTTATGATCCTATTCCCAAAAAGTATAATTTTTTTCAAAAAGCCCACCCATAGAGTTGGTAATTTTCCCAAAATATGAAAAAACAGCCTGACTTCTAGGTAACATCCAGTTCAATTGTTTAAACCTTTGTCCCAGATCAGAATTGGAATATTGTTTTATTATCAGTCTGGTTGAGTCATGATTTACCAACTTGGAATTAAGCGTACTGTGGTAGACAAAGAGATCCAAAAATATGAATATATAGACTGTTTTGATTTACAGTAGTGTTGAAATTTACACATTATTTCTATTTGAGTATAATAAAGATAGGAAATTGGATATTCATATGGCGTATTAAGATGTTTGGCTGCTTGACTTGTATTTTCAACTCCTATCACAAGACTCCCCTCTCACGCAACAGTGTGCTAACAAGAGTGCCCTAATATAAGCTATCATAACTTCTTCACAATCGTTAAAAAAAAAATTAATGTTTAAATTAACTCCTACCACATGAAATAAATAAATGTATTATGCTTTCAGCAACTGAAGTTTGGCCAGTCTGGCAATGTTCTACAGCCTGGTGCACAGGCCACTATGCCTTTTGTTGTACATCCGAGTCAAGCCCAGTACAGTCTCATTATAGGCTCACAGAGCCCAAGAATAGTACCCAATATGCTGGACATGAGCATGTCTCAGCCCGTTGGTGGTGCTCAGTCTGTCAGTGCTTTGCCTGCTTCTCAGCCATTGAACACATCAGATCTTGGAGCAATGAATGCTTCTTCTCCTGTATTCTCAGATGGATTGAATTCTGCAAACTCAAGAATATCTTTAAATTCTTCATCAAGTGCTGCTCCTGGTGAACCATGTGCTAAATCTAGTGCATCTGATGCTTTGCATGATGAGGTCAAACAACTTGCTGATAATGCTAATGCTAAACAGACTGTCAAGTTTAGGGGTGGCTCTGTGACTGAAGAAGTATCTCCAGTGAGCAAAAAGTGCCTTGCTAAGGCATTGAACCCTCCAGTGACAATCAAAAACTTCTTTAAACCAAAGGTTAAGGCAGAGTCAAGCAACAGCAGAGGAAACTGTGATCAAGATGAAGAAGTTAAAGAGAGAGAAGTTAAGGAAGATGGCCAAGCAGGTGTTGGTGAGAAGGTTATAGTAAGTGAAATGTCATATGAACAGTTTCTTGACAGTGGATCTGATTCAAAAGCTGTGATAAGAAAACCTGAAGGTGAGACTGAATTAGAAGCTCATGATGAACATCATAAGGCAAAGGCAACCGGAAATGTGACTTTAAAGGAAGAAGAAAATGGAAGTGAGAATGTGTTTACCCAACTTGCAGAACATAGTAAGGCACAAGATATTTTAAACCCTGATGCAAAAGGAGAAGGAAATAGGGGATTTAACAAAGAGAATACTCCAACATCACTCTCTAGGAAACGAGCATTGGGAGATCCAACCTCTTCTTCCCAGCCAAGGAAGAAGGCCAAACAAGCCACACTGTTCTCAACCTTCGAGAAAATGGCGAGCAAGAAGATTGTAGAGGAACAAAAAGAACAGACTTGCCCTATCTGTCAAAAAGTATTTGAAAAAAGTGTCTCCAATGCTGAACTTAACAACCATATAGACAACTGTATAATAGAATAAGCCATCATGTTCTTGTAGTGAGTGATAGCAATGATGCTAGATATTTTTAAAAAAAGCTTATATTATATTGTTGGTTTGAATTAAAAACAACACTCACTTTTTCCAATGCAATGATCTGAGTTTACAAAGTGCATGTACTATATCATCACCTGCCCAGCAGGGCAGCTCATTGGGACTACTATGTTTGGTGTCATTTTTCGCGTGGTCTTACTCTGTTTGGGTGTACAGTATATAATATCCGTATGCGAATTGGTCATGGTCTGTAGTAGTCATGACAAACATGGCTATAATAGCTATTTTATATGCTGACTGGTTGCCATTTATAGTCCTGACGTTATGGGTCATTAAATAACCTTGACATGAGGCATTCAAAATATCTGCCCTTACCTGACCGTGTTGGAGCTATCTGGTTTAATTGGTGTTCAATTAACATTTATGAAGTGTTATGCCTAGATTACACATTTATCTTACCGGCAAAGGTGTTTTGGATGGTAAATATATTGTACATTTCCATCAATGTCAGAATTTGGCCTGGAAAGAGTTGAGTTAAAAAGAGCAACAGTCTTAGACTTGATGGGAGCCTGATGCTCAAAGAAAAGTCTGAGAAGCTTGGACAGAATATTACCTCTATTGCATTTTTGGTTCATTACTTCAGACAGGTGTCCTTTCCAATTTACGGTGTTCCTGTTATATTATATGCCTTTGCTCTTAATCTGTTAACTATCATGACAAATATACAGAACCATACATGTAGATGTGATATGGAAGTATGTGTTGTTGATAAAAAATTATCGAACATTTTTGTTTACAGTCCATTAAAAGTCATACATTGTGAGGATTTTCATATTTTCTTAGCTGGTAAAACATTGCTTATAAGTATCTTCCATGGCCGAGAGTGTAAGATAGGTTGACCCCAACCCGAGCGTAGGGTGTTTTGTGGAAATGAGATTTACCGAGTTGCCGTAGAAGACCCTACGTGAGGGTCGGGATGAACCTATCTGACACGAGCGTCTATGTTTGATTTCTCTCACCCCAGTTAAACAAAATAAGTGAAAATGTATTTTTTCACTGGAACTAGAATATTTGCGTGTAGATATGTGATGATTCGTGGTTGTCGTGAATATGTGCGTTCTTTAAATAGTTATGAGGAGAGTGCAGCATTATTTCTTGAATGCAAGGTGAAACCCTTTTTAGCTCGACTATTCGAAGAATAGGTGGGCTATACTACTCGCCCCGGCGTCGGCGTCCGGTTAAAGTTTTAGGGCAAGTTGGGATTTTCACTTATAAGTCCAATACCTTTCATTCAATTGAGTTAATACTTCACACAGTTGTTCAGGGCCATCACATGATGAGGTTAGATAACTCCATATTATTCTTTACACAGATTATGGCCCCTGATTGACTATGAAACTCAGGTTTAAGTTTTAGGGCAGGTTGGGATATTTATAAATAACTTCTACACCCCATGTTCAATTGACTTAATACTTCACGCAGTTGTTCAGGACCATCACCCAATGAGGTTACATAACTCCATATTATCCTTAATACAAGTTATGGCCCCTGATTGTCTTAGGTTAAAGTTTTTGGGCAGGTTAAAGTTTTAGGGCAAGTTGGGATTTTCACTTATAAGTCCAATACCTTTCATTCAATTGAGTTAATACTTCACACAGTTGTTCAGGGCCATCACATGATAAGGTTAGATAACTCCATATTATTCTTTACACAGATTATGGCCCCTGATTGACTATGAAACTCAGGTTAAAGTTTTAGGGCAGGTTGGGATATTTATAAATAACTTCTATACCCTTTGTTCAATCGACTTAATACTTCACACAGTTGTTCAGGACCATCACACAATGAGGTTACATAACTCCATATTATCCTTAATACAAGTTATGGCCCCTGATTGACTTAGGTTAAAGTTTTAGGGCAAGTTGGGATTTTCACTTTAAACTCAAATACCATTCATTCAATTGACTTAATACTTCACACAGTTGTTCAGGGCCATCACATGATGAGGTTAGATAACTCCATATTATCTTTTATACAAATTATGGCCCTTGATTGACTATTGGACTTAGGTTAAAGTTTTAGGGCAGGTTGGGATATTTATTAATAACTTCTATACCCTTCATTCAATTGACTTAATACTTCACACAGTTGTTCTGGACCATCACCCAATGAGGTTACATAACTCCATATCCTTAATACAAGTTATGGCCTCTGATTGACTAAGGTTAAAGTTTTAGGCAAGTAAAAGTTAAGGGCAAGTTGGGATTTTAATAAAACAACTTCTATACCTTTTATTCAATGCACTTAATAAAAATTCAAAATTATTTACGACCATCTTACAACAAGAAACATAACTCCATTTTAACCCTAAATACAAATTATGTCCCTTGAATATATATTTTTTTTATTTCTTTTGACAGGCACATTTTTACATTCTTAACCAGTTTTTTACCAAGGGAAAACAAGGAGGGCTATACTATATGGTCATTGATTTTTTTTTATTATTTTTTTTTTTTTTAATTTTATTTTAATTTCTTTTGAAAGGCATATTTGTATATTCTTTACCACATTTTCATAATGGGAAATCAATTTATTTGAATGACTTGCGTCATTTTTTGGGTGGTGGGAGGGCAGCATCAAAGTCACCTTATGTATTGAATAATTTTAGTTAGGTTTGACATAAATAGACCAAACTTGGTAATATTACATTGTTATTGTATTCACTTCAAAGTCAAAGCGGCGAAGTCGAGCGCGCTGTCTTACGACGGCTCTTGTTTTGGTGCCATTTGAAGCGAGATTTATTTTGTCTGTCTGTCCGTCACAAATTTGTGTTGCGCATATTTTATAAAGTGTATTAGGTAGAGTGATGAAACTTCAGTCTGATTAATGTATATGATTTAAAGTTGTTTGTACTTTGAATTCAGTGCAATACCAGCAATTGGAGTGAAACATTTTAAAATTAAATATTATCTGGTGGACTAGATCTTTGGTAACTTCCGGTATGATGCAACGTGCTTTCATTTTGAAGTTAAATGTGCTTTCATGACATACCTTTTTCATGTTTAAGCTAATTTATGTCTAGTCTTAAAATATTTATTTCTGGCAATAGTATTCTGGGAAGACTAAGACGCTTCTTCATGGGCTATTTAAACCATTAATTTATTAAAAACTGATTCGTATGTAAAGAATTAAGACCAATCAAAATATCAGCATTTAATTAATAAAATGGATGAGATTGCAAGAAAAAATGAAATATTGTAAGAAGACCTATTACACACCTCAAGCGATGAAATATTACCTTGTTACAGAAATGGATTGTAATGGAATGTAAGTAATAATATTTGACGATTATGTTTAGGAAAAATAAAATCAAAACGTCATAATTGATTACTTTATTCAGGCCAATCAGGGAAGGCATAAAATTGTTGCGTTTGTTATCTTTCTCAATTAAATTACAAGACACCAAAAGACTTATTAAACGTATAGCATTTGGACTGAGCAAAATATTCATATTTTTTTTTACAGTTCTGCATTTCAGAAACGATATGATTATATCTGTTTAAACGAACCAATGAGGATACTTTAAAGGGACTGTACACCAGATTGGCACCAAAAAAAGTTTTTCTGTAACGAATCTCAGGACAATTATCTAATAGAATATGTTACGCTTTGATATCATAATTGTAAAAAAGTACCAAAATGTAAAAAAAAAATTGTGTCGGAGACCGGGTTCGAACCCGTGTCACCAAAATTGCAGCCCAGCTACGTATCCACTGAGCTACGACGGCTTACTCGGGTGACATAATTAAGCTTTACACCTACCTCGGTAATATCACGTGATAACACCAACTAGCCAAACACGCATAAGGAATGAATTCTACTAGGTAGACATACCCAGTAATCTTTTTTAATGGAAAATACGAAATATATGCTAAACTTAAATAAATTGTAAACTATTAGGTACTGAATTAGTAAGTTTCAATGCATTGTACACATCGATGCCAAGTTTATGTCAGTTTTCGACAATTTTCTTTTTTCCCCCGCTATTTTATCATACGGAGTACAGCCCCTTTAATGGAACAATATAATATAATGTTGTTGTTTTTTCGAAGAATAACAAAGACACCAGACAACTTAAAGTACACAAACTACTATTTTTAGACCATCATACACGGCAAGATGCTCAATATAATACTTTATAGACACTTAAGTAAGAGCTAATGATTCTAATATAGAAGAGGTCGATGAATCGGCTAGAGCTTTTGAAGAGCAATTAAGAACACCATGGAACTGTTAGTGGACAAAGTAGTAGATGGTAGGAGATTAAAATTGAATGCAACGAAGAGTGAAATTCAATTCTAGCCAAAATAAAACGTATTTTAATGAAAGACATAATGAGTTTACCGTTTGACAACCGAAATAAAGCATCCGTATTTAGACCTGTACTAGAATTAATCATGTTTAAATTAACCGAAACAGGACAGAGGTTGGAACCAGGTAGCTTCAATAAAGGTTTTTTTCAAAACCATTTCACCGAATTGAAACGTTTTCGATACATAGAAACTACTAAATTTTCTTCTAACACAGAAACATCTGAACGCAATATACACTTATACTTAGCTAAATCACTCAATGTAGCTGGCACCAAATTAAACTTTTTAGCTTATAAGAGAAACAAAGATAACCACATAAAAACAAGATTGTCTTGAACCTTAAAATAATCAAAAGACCAATTTGACCTGAAATAGCTGGAATTGTAATTTCGGCCTGTTCAACACGATGGCCGTTTAATATAGAGATCCCTTTCAAAGTAAAATTAATAAAGCCAAAATAAAATAAACAGATGTTTTATTGAGCCATTAGCAAACCTGGGATGTTATTCTTCATATGAATGGGTATTGCATACAGATAAAATGTACATACATTTAGAACAATTGGCTAATATACAGTAAGTCGAAAGTCGCCAACGTGTGTATGAAAGGGAAGAAAAGCTTCTGCACTGTAACCGCCAGCTGAACTCAAATGTGAAACTGTATTATAAACCATACGGTAAATCTATTATACAATGACGTCAGCTTATAATTCAAGTTAACAGCACATGCTTGCACATATAATCTTGTGTTTTCTTCAGTCAGTTTCACCAGGTAACTCGCCACAAACTTTTCTGACATGAAGGTTTTTCTCATAGTTTTCATACTAGGAATATATTTCCAGGTAACTTTTCAGATTATCATTTTAGATTATTTCATGTAAATTATAACGTGATGTTTTTGCATCTAATCCAACAATAAAAATGTTCAAGAGTTAAATACGAAGTCATTATGAAAGTGAAAAAGTATTTTTCATCAGAAAAGAGTGTAGTCCAATACGATTAAATTGGAGTGTAGTCCAATACGATGAGATTGGAGATTGGAGTGTAGTCCAATACGATTAGATTGCAGTGTGGTCCAATACGATTATATTAGAGTGTGGTCCAAAACGATTAGATTAGAGTGTAGTCCAATACGATTAGATTGGAGTGTAGTCCAATACGATTAGATTGGAGTGTAGTCCAATTCGATTAGATTGGAGATTGGAGTGTAGTCCAATACGGTTAGATTGCAGTGTGGTCCAATACGATTAGATTAGAGTGTGGTCCAAAACGATTAGATTGGAGTGTGGTCCAATACGATTAGATTGGAGTGTGGTCCAATACGATTAGATTAGAGTGTGGTCCAAAACGATTAGATTGGAGTGTGGTCCAATACGATTAGATTGGAGATTGGATTGAGTCCAATAGGATTAGATTGGAGTGTAGTCCAATACGATTAGATTAGAGTGTAGTCCAAAACGATTAGATTGGAGTGTGGTCCAAAACGATTAGATTGGAGTGTGGTCCAATACGATTAGATTAGAGTGTGGTACAAAACGATTAGATTGGAGTGTGGTCCAAAACGATTAGATTGGAGTGTGGTCCAATACGATTAGATTAGAGTGTGGTCCAAAACGATTAGATTGGAGTGTGGTCCAAAACGATTAGATTGGAGTGTGGTCCAATACGATTAGATTGGAGATTGGATTGAGTCCAATAGGATTAGATTGGAGTGTAGTCCAGTACGATTAGATTAGAGTAGTCGGAGAGGATTAGAGTTTTGGCGGAGAAAGTACGAGATTCAACATACTCTAATATACAATCGGTTTGAACCAGGGTAGCCAAATTATCGAAATTATTCACAAACATAGTTTTAACATCATAAGTTTGTATGGCGGTTGATTTCTAGCATCTCGTGTTTGCCTGTTGGCGTTGTGTCTTGGAGCTAACACGCCAGAACAACGAATTAAGGACGCCAACAGGCCATTTATTTAGCGTTACAACAGCAACGTTATGTGTCGTGTTGTAGTTTAGGAGCGTATGATTATATCAATCGACTGTGTGGACCTGTTTGCACAAGCACGCCAGAATAACACATGCATGTATTGAGTAGTTGATGCCACAAGCAGATAGCAAACGTTGGAATACACTGAACAATTCTGTAGCACTATTTTTATAGCGGGGTTAAATATCTATGTAAATACATTTTACGAAATGGCCGATTTAGCTTTGAAGAAAACTACCCAACGCACTAAAACATGAAGTATAGAAAAAACGTTGTAATTACCTAATACATGTGTGCTTCCTGTACGACTGGTTTGAATTTTTTTAAGTTAAGGGGGCTATCTATGCATGTCTTTAAATGGGCTGTACTCCGTATGATAAAATAGCGAAAAAAAAAGAAAATTGTCGAACACTGACATAAACTTGGCATCGATGTGTACAATGCATTGAAACTTACTAACTGAAGTACCTCATAGTTTACAATTTATTTAAGTTTAGGAGCTATTTCGTATTTTTCCATTAAAAAAGATTACTGGGTATGTCTACCAGGTAGAATTCATTCCTTATGCGTGATTGGCTAGTCGGTGTTATCACGTGATATTACCGAGGTAGGTGTATAGCTTAATTATGTCACCCAATCAGAGTAAGCCTTCATAGCTCAGTGGATACGACGCTGGAATGCAATTTTGGCGACACGGGTTCGAACCCGGTCTCCGACACAATTTGTTTACATTTTGGTACTTTTTTGTAATTATGATATCAAAGCGTAACACATTCTATTAGATAATTGTCCTGTGATTCGTTACAGAAAAAAACTTTATTTCTGGTGCCAGTCTTGTGTACATTCCCTTTAAATACTAGCATGTACCTATTTAGAATAATCCAACATGCTTCCTTTTAATCAGTGTCAGTGATAAAGATATAACTAAATCAATATTTTGACAATAGAACGTGCGTGGTAATTTGAACATTCATCCCCTTTAAAATGTTGTTGTATTTCAAAATGCAGCGTGTGTGATATCAGTTACATTTATTATACCTATGAGTGATTACATATCATTTAAATACACATTGAACAACAGTGAAATATAAACATTTATAGGCACATTTGTCAAACAAGTAAAAAAAGATTGTCCGTATTATAAAAGCTTTTGCCCGGTTATTTAATACGTGTGTTATTATTAAGGTGATATCAACAGGGCACAGCTGTAGCTATATCAATTACTAGAATTAAATCACAGAATATACATTTTGATGCTGTATTTATATTTAGTCCTAAAGTTTGTGTTATTTTAGCTATGCTATAGATCAATCGAAATTTGTTTAGTTGTATACCTTAACTGAATCACACATACCTGGTTACAATGCAAATCTACACCATACCATTAACAAACATGTGTGCCACCGTGTATGAATATGCTCATTTATAGTTACTTTAAATTATATTCCTTGTAAGACTAGTCCAAACCGTTAATTAAAGACATCTAGGTTCTTTAGATCAGAACTTCTTTTGGTAGGAATTATTAACTATTGTTATTCAAACATATTCTATATATATAAATAACATATCCCACAAATATATACCCGGATTTTACATAAAAATCAAATTTAAAAGAATAATTGTTCCAAATGTTGCACATATTTAAACAGATTGTAATCCATAGTTAAATTCCATCATGAATTAGTTATAAGCAATAAGCATTTACGAAAATGGTCACCGTGTTACTGTCAACATACATGCACGCTCCATGCTACTGCAGTACTTCAGTCATACGAATGAATTCATTGTATCGCACTTGTAGAAGTCCAAGGGAAAACAATAAGGGCTCTTCCTACTAGTTCCACGAATCTTAATAGTTTTGAATTGCAAGCAAATTCATATTCAAATAGCGTATGAGAGGATGCTCTCACATATTTATGTGGGTCATAAATGGTTTCGATTTTGTTAAGAAAAAGTTATTTTATTCATTTGTACACAAACCAAACAGCAACTGTCAGATACTCAACAAAATTTTGTTAAGTCAAGCTTGGTCAACTCCTTTCATCCCTAGTGTGCTCATTGCTTACGCTTTGCGTGAACATGTCAAGTTTCATTCTATTCAATTTTGAATTACCCTAACCCCCTTTCAGAAATTTGATAAAAACGACATCACCCGAGCGACAAGAGATAGCCATACACTATTTCAATGTTAACACACTGCTTGATGCATAAATACTGGAACCTTGACTTTTAAAAGCAAAATCAACAAGTTCTAGAAATACTCATGACCTGCTCCTTATAAATAATTAACTTAAACCTTTTTGGAACATTATTTAAAAAAAATCAGAATGTTTTACCGTCTCCTTAAAAATAAAATAAGGGTTTGAAATTTCCCACTACTATCTTTAAAGAAGCTAATGTAACGGTCCGCTTGTAGGCGGCGGATGTGCGTTCATAATGATGTAGCGGTCCGCTGTAGGCGGCGGATGTGCGTTCATAGTGTAACAGTCCGCTGTAGGCGGCGGATGTGCGTTCATAATAACATTCCGTTATAAACGGAAGTACGTTCATAACGGATGTTAACTTGGTTGGTAATATGCAAATTAGCAAAGCCCGGGCTCTGTGAGAATAGAGGACCCTTTCAGGGTCGAGCATGCTTTTCTCTGAAAGGATCTGTTGGTGTTTCTTTGACGTCGCACGTTACACTAATAAGAAATTAAATTAATTACTTTTTAAAGAAAATAGTGTATAAACTTCTGTTACAAATTGTAAGCTAATGAAAAAAGAAAAGAACAAAAAATGCTTCTGGATCTATTAGAATCGCTACCATAAAACCCTCAAAAGATTTGTTGTCATGAGCTTAACAACATAGGCTAAAGCATTGCAATTGAAGAGTTTCAAGTGAAGGTTTTCATAAGGGGTGTGCTACCTTATTGTCGACCATATACGAATGGAATTAAGCTTTTAAATATAATCTTCTCATGTATGTTTATAAAATGGCAAATAAGCAAAACGTGAAGCTATTTTATGTTTGGTTAGAAGCTATTCAATATTTTGTTAGACGTTATTTTATAGTTTTGGACCTTGTCTATATTATTTTCTCGTAAACTCGTGTTTTAACATAATACAAACTCTAACTAACAAGAGCACGAGTGCTAGTAATACAGTTGATAGATCTAACCGCGTACATGTATGCACAAACATTTTGAATTTGACCAATTTCCAGTTTACATTCATCAGTTCGACAATTATTTTTTTCTTTTTAAAAACATTCAAAGTCTGCGCTGCATCCCTCTCAAAAGCATCCTCGAGCACATCCTCGACATTTCCTCTGGGGTCTTCGTAAACACACGGGAACTATCATTCAACTTTAATATACATGCAACTAATTCGCTGTCTCAGCAACAAAACATCCTTCGGCTGCACTGAACATGAATTCACCCCGAAAGAATACCGTAAGATCCAGAGTCTGAGAGCGACAGTGACTAGATATACAGTACGAAAAACACTAAACAGAGGACTTCCGTTGCTTTTACGAATACACACTTGAATAAGTCCATCATTGTTAATATAAATATGTTGAAATTTGTTTTGAATGTACACAAATGCCACATGCTCAAGTTGCATTAAATTGTATTTCTACGCGATACATTTTTTTATTTCCGAAATACTTTTGGTCACAGAAAAATAATACGCCACTCGTGAAAATATTTTTTGTGACCACTCGTGAAATAAAATCTTACACTGAATATCCTCTATATATTTTACTGACGCAACTGTTTCTTCAATTTTTAATATATTTGTAAGACTTAATGTTCGGACAGTATATTGCTACGTTTTGATACCACACCAATTTGACTGAATTTAATTTGTTTAATTGTATTTAAATTCAATATCTCAATGTGCCCCAATTATTCTCCTTCAATCGTTTGCAGTTCCGCTTAAAGAATAAATGTAAAATTATTAACTACAGCAGTCTGAACTTTTATAATATGTACATGTAATACAATTTATGTAGACTAATGTCCAGATATAAATATTTCACTCTATATTATTTTTTCATCGTGAAAGAGAAATGCATATATCAAAGTATCATATAAAAGGGCATCTAGACTTGCGTTTTGATCTTCGAATTGCATTAGGAGCTAGTCTTAGTGAAATCAAAATCAGCAACAGCCAACGGCAATCGAATACGACATTCAGGATCAAATGGGTTAATTATAAACATAGTACATGTTTAAATCACTTAAAAGACACATGCCTTCATATTAAATGTTACGTTCATCATGACGTAATTTTTAGTTAATGAAGTCCTTTCAACATCAAGCAATGCTGAATGGAATTACAAGACGTCAGCAGATTGGAATACTGACTGTGTGTTTATCAAGCAAGCGTTAACATGCCAAGAAAAATATTTTTTCAGAGAAAATGGATCAAATCTCAAGACAAGAACAACTTTCAAACTCAAATTAGTGTGGCAAACAACTCCCAGCAGACACGGGGTCAAGTGTTCAGTTTACATCTGTCGTAAACTTGATGCTCAGAAGCGGCATTAACTATAGGACAACGCCAATTGAACAATTAATTTTCTGTATGTACAGCTACCTTGTAAGCATATTGAATACACATTTGGACGGAAATTAACAGGATCTTTACCGTTATGTGGATATTTTCTATTCTTTTGCTACAGGTAATTCAAATACTCATTTTATGTTCCTTTATGTTGTTGGTAGTACTACGCATCTTATAATTTTAGGGTTTACTTAGTTTTGTTACAGCGAAACCAAGGTCAAGAACTCCGGAACTTTTTATTGTACCTTTTGTAGTAGCCTTATTTTGCAGACTTTAACAAATCTAAAGACCTTGTCACATATTTCATTGGGTCTTATGCACAGACTTATAATATTTGTCACGTTGAATGTACTTCGTCGCCTTAATACGGAATAAATGTTACATGAAAGAAGAAAGTGAAATATATCTCCCAAGATATAACACGAGGGACAGGTCATATTATCAAAATTTACTTCATCTACCGGTTTTGGTACTTGTTTTTACGGAAGATCGGAGTAATTTGTAGACATCATTTCCTTAAGATAAATGTCATTTCCAAACTTTAATATATAATCGTTCTAGCCATAGCTGCCAGATGTGATAGTAGTGAAAGGCAATACAATATGAACTTATTTCTATTGTGCGCCTTTTGGTATTTCTGCAGGGTTTTATTACGAAGAACGTTTATAAAATGCCAATATTGAAAGGAGACAAGGGCCTATGTTTCAGGTATGGTTATTATACATAATCTCGTTTTGTTCATCAAATAAACAGTTACATGTTTGATGTTCTTTTGAATGATTTAAATTACTACTTGCTTTGATCTTAATTTTTTTTCATTGGTTTCTGTTGTAATTTCAATTGAAAAAGGATCAATTAAAGTACCGTATATGTGTTTATAACAACACTAAATGGAAATTGGTGGTATATTGCAGATGTTGTTAAACAAGGTCACCAAAGACGACTTAATCTGATTGGAGTTTAAACAGAAGATTAAATGGAAGAAATTTTGACCGACAGAAAGAGGAATTAAATTGGAAATTTGAAAGAACTGTTATAAAACAAAAATGAAGAGTTTGTCAATTTAAAGATCCAATTAAATTCTCAACGAGTTCTTGGTATCAAAATTTGGAAAAGATGACAAACTGATTAAAGTTTACACATGTCTGTAACATAAAGTTGATTTCATTCCTGTATTTCCAAATATGTCCAACCTTAAGGAACATGCTAAGTCAATATCAAAGATTCTAAAAGAATAAGGCTTTTTGGTAGAAAATTCAGAATGCCCCTTATTGCTGAATTATTCTTGTTTCTATGTAGGTAATGAGTAGGTTTGTTAGAGCAAGCGTTTGCAGTACGGTTCAATTGGTCAAAACTCTCAGTCAGCAGAATCGTAACATGAGTACACCTTTTATTGCACCGACATTATTGTCCGATCGCACTGTTGCAAGACAGCTATCCGTCCATAAACCCTTTTTGTAATTGCTGAGCAACTGGGCATTACTCCTATAAACTCGGGCACCTGGCCAATATACTTCGGAGAGAGATTAACAGAATGTTCGACCGAAGTTCAGTACAGTGATAAATAACAGACTTGTGAATATGACTTCAACTAAGGTTCTTGGCAGCTGGTACTCACTTATCCAAACAAATTTGAATGCATCGCAGACGGCCTTGTTCATTTGTAGGGGAAATGATAATGAAGCCCATGATATGTAAAGGGCACTTTCACTAACTACTCGGAAGGTATGTACCTCCAAGTCGCTTGGTCATAACAAACCTGCCTAATAATGATAGGGCGTTAAATGATATAAGAAGGAAAGTGAACTAGACAAACGTGTTTGCGTCATGAGACAATAGTAGTTCTGTTTGAACAAGAAAACATTGTTCTGAACACTGGAAGTTCAGTGACAAAGTGATATTTACCGATGATCTTAAAATGAAGGGTGGTGCCTTACCAAAATCTTCAAGACAGGAAACCTTTTCATGTTGCACATATGAGCATACAAAAATGTTTGCAAAAATCTAGAAATGTATTATATTGGTCTGGGTTAACTTTTGAGATCAAACACATGATTTCACTGCGCCCATCTTGCTTAGATAAATGGTACTCTAATGCCAAACAACCTTAAGAGCCACATAAGGTTCCGCAATACCCTTGGTTTAAGGTTGGAGCAGATGCATTTGCCTTTCAAGGAAAATATTATCGCAAAGTCATTATTTTGAAGTAAAACATTTTGAACAAATTTCAAACGTAAAACTGCTATTGGAGTTCTTAATTGAGGATGAAATGCACTTTTGGTTGACTAAGCGTACCATTTCGAGTTATTTCGGATAATTACCCGTGTCATGCTAGTCATGAATGCAACAAATTTGCAATTGATTGGAACTTTAATCATATGATCATGGCTGATCCATATCATAGACAATCGAATGAATTAGCACAGATCGAAATGTTTCGTAAGTGTTGAAATCAATGTCTGATGGTCAAAATGATCTGATAGGTATACCCGAATGCAGAGCTACCCCACTGGAATGGGGTAACGGATGTGCACAGTTGTTAATGGGTAGACAGGTGAGATCTGATATACCCTCTATCAAGGAAAAACTCATTCACAAAATGCTTGACCATGATTATGTCAAACGAAATGTCATTCATTGTTCAAACTCCAGTTAGTGGTGGCTATAGTAGAAAAAGTTCATTCATTGAAAGCAAATGAAACCGCATCAAACCCGTGATTGCTGATTTGGTAATTTTAAAAGATCCAATCTGATGTAAAAATCATTTCCATTGGAAAGTAAGGTAACTATCCCGGCAGCCAATCTAAATCAAATATAACAAGCAAACCAAGACAGTTTTCATCGCGTCTCTTACGAGTGCCCTTTACGGAATGAAATGATTACGTGTCCTGTTGGAATATGCCTTTTGCGGACACAAAGTTTATTGTACAATATGACTCTGGTCGATGCACAAACACAAGAGCAAACACATATAATGCAAACGTGACAGATTATGAAAATGATATATAATGCTTTCAAAACTGAGCTTCCATAAACAAATCTTTCTGTATATGATATCAGAAGGAAAACAATCCTGGTGGAATAAAGTCCTTTACGGTTACCGTACTGTATATGTATGAATTAGCTAACGGCTTTTTATTGGAAACGATTTGGAACTCAATTGCATTTAATAAGGATACACATATCAGGAAAGCTCTCAAAATGCTGACATCTACATATTAATGCTGTGTACATAAGACCGTCCTTATTTAAGAAACTGGGTCACGAACATTTACAGTTGAATATATGTGGGACAGATGCTTTTGACTATGTTACAAACTTCTAGTTAATGTTGAAGTATTTAGTACAAGCTGCAATACATACTACCAAACACATTTTGAATGGTTAAACTGTTACATGCAAAACATTGTGTCATTAGAAAGGTTTGGTGTCATTTCGTTTTATAAGACCCAATCAGAATTAAACTAGTTGCTTTAAACACTGTCAATTTCAAAGTCACTTGGTCATATCGTAAAGTACGAAGAAAAGTGGTTACACTAAACTTTATATTGTACGCAATATACATTTGAGGAGTAGGCACTGTTGAGCTACTTCGTTAATAATATATGAATTTCTAAAAACTACAATATATATATATATATATATATATATATATATATATATATATATATATATATATATATATATATATATATATATATATATATATAAGTATTGTCTTTTATACAGTTTGATGAGACTTGCTGATCGAACACAGTAAACCCGTAAGCAAAAAGTGTCCGTGTTGAATCACGCACTCATCCCTCGGAAAACAACATTTGAATTTTAACATTATGACTCTTATATCCTTTTTTCGGCAGAGGTGAGCGTAAGATTTCCCTAAGTGGTGCTCTAATTGTCCTACCCTGAGTGCAGTCATAAATGCTTAACTCTAGCTTCAATCGCTCTTTCAAATATTATACTTCTTTATCCCCACTATTTTTCACCGAGATAAGAGAAGGCGTCGGCGGAAGCTTTTTTCGTTGGAGATTAGCTTAATTTTAATACCATTTTCAGCACTAAAAACCGATGCCAGTCGAAGTTGCCTCGTGTGCACGAGACTGTACGTAAGGTTTTCGAATAATGTCCCTTTGAATATATTCGACAGCTTTCGTTGTTGGATTATTATTTTTTTGTATTACCTTCTGGTTTGTTCAATGATGCAATCATTATCAGCTATATGAGGACATAGTGCTTAACATTGACTTTGCTAAACCGAGCTGTATCGGATGGCTGTTTTTGAATGACTTTATTTTAACCTTTAAGGGTTGGCACATCTGATCTGGTTGGATTCATTTTCACATAATATAAACGCGAATATTAACTGGTTTTATTGCCCAGTATACATTTGCTCCAGTGATTACGTGTTTCACTGACAGTTTGAAGGTGTTCATCCCATCATTTTTTAAAAAGTTATTTTGACAATTAAACTAAACTTTTCTACCATATGACTATGTTCAACTCCAAATGACTTTATTTATATTTTTGGGACCAGGCTTTTGAATGACATGTCTTTTAGATGAAAGGTCAATAAAAGTGCATAAGAGTCAAAATATATTGTCCAGATGGAACAATATCTGGTTCCAGGGCGTTTATCCCATTATTTGTTGATCACGCTATTTTGATACAACGTCCGTTTGTTGAGTTTGTACGTTTTTGTCTCTCGTTCAGTGCATTTAAGGCCTTTGAATTGTGCATCAAAACAGGATTTTTATCTCTTTATATTACTACTGAACTTATCCCTGTAGATTCATTGTATTATTTAATTGATCCAGATAATCAGGGATTGATGATGAACAGGCGAATTTCCTAACCTATATATTTCTTAAAAAAAATGGCTTTAATGTATATTTTTGTGGTCTATGGTTATTAATTTAATATATTTCAAGTGAAACACATGAATGAGAGGTTATGTAAAATTAACAAGGTCAATAGTAGTGCATGAAAGTCAACGTATTTTAAATTGGAAACGAGTCTGGTTGTAACCTTTGCGGTTGTAACGTATCTGGCTTTTTGAAGTGCCGTTTAAATACAAGTTCAAAACCTTTGGTCATCTCACACGTTGTACTACACTTCAATACTCATGTTTTCCAATGTGATGCGACTTGTTCGTTTTGTGATAACGTATTTGAATGCTTTTACTATAACATATCAAAAGGGAAATGTCAGAGATTTAAGACAGACCCAGGTTTTCTTTCTATATCGTATCTTGCATGTTACTAAGGGAAACAATTCTTTTCCTTAGTTTTAAGATACTCATGCGCCTACGAAAGAATAAATCATTTCAGGATCTCATCTTCAGAGAGAGCAACAATGTTTCAAATTTAATTCTTAATTATAAAATTAAATTGAGGAAAAACGCTGATGACAAGCTAACGCATATAAATTGTATTTGGTCTGTATAATGATTTGTAAGCTGAACTCACTTTGACGTTAGTGCTCTCAGTCAGTTTATATTCCACTTATAACATTCTCATTCACCATAACCTATATTATACTGACTTAAAAATAACCGGCGATTACGTTAAAGATATGGTAGTTTTTACGCAAAATCAAAGATTTGTTGATACATCTGCGTTTCGCGAGAAATCCCCACTATAGAGTTATACATGTATTATCAAACATATTGAGTTTCTTCACATAACGTTTAGGTTGTCAAAGTTAATCACAACGAACTAAGAACCCGTGTTTACAAGATGAACATTTCTTCCACCTCAGATAAGTAGATTTCAAATTTAACCATGCTAGAAATTCTTATCTTGTCCACTGGCAAAGATAAAACAATTACCCGTATGGAACTTCTTTTTAATGGTCATCACATTGTTATTACCTTCCTTGTTGAAGACAGTCGTCTGTAGCATAATAAAACCTTGTCTTGTGGCAATATTTAGAATGCTAATTAACTTTTTCTCGCTTCAAATGTCACCATAAAAACGCGTCATTCAAGAAATAATGCTCCACTCTTCTCACAACTATTTAAAGACCGATTTGACTATTAACATAATATGAATCACTGCGCGCATATTCCTGACAACCAAGAATTATCACATATCCATACGCTTTATTTTCACTGCGTACAAAAGAGTTCCAGCAAAAAAATACAGTTTTACTTAATTTTGTTAAACTGAGATGGAAGAAAAATCATCTACAATAGCTGCTCGTTTAAGGTGTTTTCCGCAAAACACCCTACGCTTGGGTCGGGATGAGCCTATCTTACACTCTCGGCCATGGAAGATACTTATGATGAAACATATTGAAAACGATAACAATGTTTCGTTTTTATTGTGTCTTTCGTGCAGTGTCTGTAAGATATTTGTGGATTAAACATAGAATACATTGTGTGACAACATCCCTGTTGTTTTCGTTGTAATGCCTGGATGTGCAGTTGTGCTTTTTGGCTCGGGTACCATACATGTGATATAAACCAGTGTTCTGTAACAACTGTGTATCTGTATCTACAGTTGTGGTTGGTTGCCCGGGGATCGGGCAGCAATGAAGACTGGAGAGAGATGGCCCAGACCTTGCGGGAACAGAACCTAAGACTAGAACGACAGAACACGAGATTGCAACAGGTATATACATATATATTTTATATTATATCTATATTTTATTGTCAGTTCAAATTATTTTATATATAAGATGATGTTGTTTCAACTAAAACATAAATTGAGAAATAATTTAAATCGATGCAAATGCATGTATTTGTTGAATATCTGTTTGTAATTCAGCGGTTAATCTTTGTGCAAGTACATTCAATGTCATAAAGTAGGTGTCTCGTAATTTCGAGGATGTCGATGTATTAATACATTTTAATCGGTTTTGGTTTGTTTTGTTTTCATATTGCATTGTACGACTCTAAGCCAATAGAAATTAGTTATACAAAGTTTGTTTTGATTATTGTTTTGAGATCTAACATCACGTTTATAAATGGAATTATGTCACAACACAATTGAGCAAACTCTTTCGTTAATGTGACACCCTTATTCAAAATCAATACATACACATATACATTTTGAGTGATACATCCTCAACTACTTACTAAATAATGCATTTATGGAAAATATTAATTACTTTTAACAAAATTATAACATTGATTTAATAGCTTAAAACGCAAAAATATTAAATGATTGGTGAATGGTAAAAGATTTATTGCGATTTACTATGGTCTCATAAGGTAGAAATACCGTGTTTTCTGCACATTTCTTGTAAATTAAACTCTGTATCCATCATAAGAACCATTGTTTTCGACATTTATTCATCCTTTTGGGTATATTAAAACAATTGTATTAAATTTGTTAAATCTTAATTGGAAGTAATAGTGTATCTTTAAAATGAGTTTTCATGTTTTTAACCAATATTTATATGAAACGAGCTCAATAGCTAAACGTTTGAATATAAGATCTGTTTAATGGCACAGGGTGAACGCCAAAGACTTAGAACACAAAAATAAAACATCACGAACTAGAAACATGCACACAACTCCACAAACAATACAGTGAATATATACCATTAACACGTCATTTCCCTGCCTAAACGACGACAAATTTAGAATAAGTGTATTAAATAGCAAGTTTAACCACTTTCTGCCAAAGTTTTGAAATTTTTAAGCATGTCCTCGATTTTCTCCTTCACTTTTTAAATCCACTCTACTCGCATGAGAAGACCAGGGCTAAGAAATGGGTTTATTTTGTATTTCGCTGACTTGAGGTCACCGAAATGGTTTGTTCCGGAAGTAGTATTTTAATAAGCACATGGTCAAAATAAGATACATTATCATGCAAGACGAATTATTTCCATTTTTTAAATGTTACAGGTATTCACTGGTTTAGAGCACATGTGCGCTGCTTTAGGCAAGGGAACTCAGGAAAGACAGGTTTGTAATTGGTAGAGTTTTACAAAAAATAGCACTCCTTTTATTGAATCATTTACCAATGATAGGGTTTATAATTCTCAAAGAAAAGTTAGCGTGATGTGATTCTATAACAAAGCTATTGTTGTCCATTTTCATAGTATAATGTACTGTAAGTCTATACCAATGGTATTATTTTCAGTTTTTAAAGTAGAGTTGGTGTACTGTTAGCTCGTATTGATGCAGTTAAAAATAAGCACGATTTTTATTATTAATTTAGCATTGGTCCTATCACCTACTCTTCTTATCTTATTAGACAACATGGACACTCATCACACCCAACGCATGTGTATTAACGTTAAAATGTATATTATTATCTAATATCATCTTTGGAAAGTTTCCATTAAAATTTGTGTCAAAAGTAATATATCTCCTATTTCATCCCCATACATAACATGCATTTTTTCAGAGCCTCAACGACTCCAATGAAGAGGCGATTCTGGAGATCAAGTCCGTGAGTTCAACGGGGTTACTTACAGGCCAGGACTACGTGAACGTTTCGGTCACCTACATAGCGCCAATAAATCATGCCGTTTCGTTCACCTTCATCTACAAGTCTAACCTTATATGGAACACAGGTGATGACATACCGTCAAGTGTATTTAACAAGTTGACTTTCTAGAATTGGCAAAGATTCTCTGGTTTAGGCAAATTTATGCTTAAAAAAGGAAAAGGTTAATAAGTCCATATACACTCATTTATACTGATAAAGTTATATTTCAGTTACTTTTTTAAACATACTCCGAATTGGTCGAATCTTTTTATGCACAAATGGTTGCTATTTGGTCTACTTTTTTCTTTCTCTTTAAATACATTTTATGTAAACAAAACATTTAATGACCGTTTATATGCTTGAACTTACATTAAATCAAGAGCTTATTTGAAAGACTTCACTTTATTGCGTTCAATCCGCGATGTTGAAGGATTACAAACATTGTGTTGGTAAATTCGATTACGCAATGAAATTATACACCCTCGCTAGTTTTGAAAAGAAGGGTTTTGCGTGCAGTAACTATTAGAAAAACACTTTGTCTCTGGCTGAAACATCTGCGGACGTCTATCTAATGTATTTACAGCCTCGTTCTTTGCATTTCCCCAGCGCCCGAGGCTTTGGCGCCCTTTAAGAGTATATGCTCCCCATGTTTAATTACATTAAGGTATCATGCTATATTTTAATAAGATCATTTACTGTAAATTCCATCATTAAATTTTACTAGTATTATACTTGATATAAAAGCGCAATGAAAAAGTAACACTTATACGATTTTTAAATTATATTGTTTCAGCTGGTCATATACGTCGAGGGAAGAAGACACACGAGTATACATCAACCGTAAAGTTAAATGAAGACGATCTGGACAATATTTCGTATGGATCATTTTTAGTGGACTCCTTAAATGAAAGTATAAGCGTCGATATAAGGATCAGCGCAGTTTCCTTCGATACCACGAGTGCTATGCCTGAGAAACGAAGTGATTATATCCGATTTAATTCTTCTGAAATTTCCTTACCAAATGAAAACACTTCAGTAATAGGAATTTTAAACGAGGATTCAAGAAATGGACAATTTCTGCGAGATGTTGAAGTTCAGTTCTACGGCATTGACACAGGAGAGACTCCACCTTCTGTTATTTTAACGAATCCTTTCCAAATTGGAGAAATAAATAAAATTCATCTAAGTTCCACGCGGCATATAACGGACGACAGTAGTAAAATTACTATAACATTAGATAAAAGCTTGGTGCAAAATGGCGGTGTTCTTGAAATTGCGCACCCGTATGATGTAGATAATGCCACTTTGGTTGAGAAATTGATGTATCTTAACAAAGTTAAGGTAAAGGTTAAGGGCCAAGACAACAATACTAAACCTGCACTGTTCAGGGGTCAGAGTTATGTATTCATTAACGAAACAAAACAAAGTTTAAGATGTTTAGCCATGGGAAGCAAAGCTCCGTCGGTGTCCATGGTGAAACTGCTGAAGAACGGGAGGGAAAAACTTGTAAGAACAGAAAATATGTTGTACGATTCTATGATGACTTTGAAAAGTCTTACCTTTGACACTTCAAAGAACTATAAAGGAACTTACGTTTGCAGGTAATACGTCAATTTCCTATTTAGATAAAGCAGTGTCATGTTAATTCATGAAAATAAGATATTGCGCGAGAGGATTTAAGTTTGCTATTCCTTTTTACTCATACAGTAGTTTAAATCCCGAATGAAATCATATCAAATTTTACTCTAGTATTATTTTTCGATGTTAACACATATCTGCTCTAAGTAAAAAAAAGTTATATAATAAGCATTGCTTAAACCTGCTTTAGATATACATATTCGCATTCGCTCTAGCTAAGAATTACCCAAATGCAAATTTCTCTTGCCTATATTCTATCACAGTGATGTACATTGAATCTCCAGAGCTACTCTTGGAGAAGCAACATCGGAGCAAACTTTCAACGTGATGCCATTCGAGCCTGCAGAATTTGACCTTAGCAAGACCGGGGTTGTGAAGAACACGACGGACAGTGTTGTTCTGTCCTGTAAAGGTCGTGGTAGACCGAGGCCGAAAGTTGTACTGCAAGTGTACAGCGAGAACGGACAAGAAATGACATCGCCAGAGTTTCAGGTTTAAATAAATTACGGCTTGGTATTGGTTCCTTCATAAAACCGGGATAATTCCAGTACTAAGCTTATGTAATATGTGGCTTCTCAAACCATTTTAAAGTTTGTTTTGAATAATTTGGAGAAGTATTTTGGAGATTTAGTATTACAATTTGCCTTGTTAATTGGCTTTAAATTTGTTTTAAGTGTTATTTTCATTTCTACCATCATTTTAAGAGACCTATAAAGCATAATACAGTTATTAGTATAAAACAAGGACTGCGCAGATGCAAAAAACACTACATACGCTATTGTTTATTAGCCGAAAGAGATTCACGTGAAAAAACACAATTAAACATACGATTAATATCAATCTCAAGCATATAAGGGTAAGCGTTAAACACAGTGAAACTCACCGACTTTTGGGCACAATCAGCAATTAAACCCGTAACCTTACTCGAATGTAATATTGCTATTCTGCAATTATTTAAACATGCAAATAATCGTACACTGTTTGTTTTTTCAGATAGAGGAGCAAATCAAAGGACACACTTCTCGTAAAACTGTGACATTGCCGTCGGAGGAGGTCAAAACCGTGCATACTGTGCTATGTACTCTGCTGCAAGAAGAAGGACCACACGCATACGAATCTAAACCCAAGTACAAGATTGAGATATTTCCTGGTTTGATAATGGAGGAAGACTTTGACCGGTTTCCCAACACTACTTCTCTCTTTTATCGATAAAATAGCGCTCTTTATGTCGTGGTTGATTTAGACTTGGCACGCCCCTGTCAACGGAGATCAGCATAACGACATAGTGTTGTTTTGTACAATGGCAACTACAGTAATATTTATCGAAACATGTTTCGATTGAAAGAGTGTTTTCTTTTGATAGATATATTCTTGTATTTGTAGTTATATAAAGTTTTTAGTATTTATTGGACAACTGCAAGAAGGTTCTGTTTAATCTGTGTCAAAGTCAACGGTTCTGTTGACGTAGCAAAAAGGATTTATAATGAGTTAGTTGGTGCATAAACTTTCGGAGAAGATAGATTACGTTGCACGACGTGTAAATAGAATTGTAAATGTTGTGATTTGCAACTACTTTATTATCACTATTATGTTAGCGATAGTTTCTTTGGGAAATACCAGCAGTTTTAGTTATGTTACCACTATTAGAATTATACTTATTTCACTCCTTTTATAGTCATTACATATCATCTTATATGTGCGTTGTGTATTGACAATATTCTAATTGAATATACTTATAAAACTTTGACTTGACTTTGCTTTATCTTAATTCTAGGAAGCAGGTATTCGCCAAACACACAAGATACAACCTAGCTATGACAAAATATTTTTTTATATATAAATGCTGATACCAACTAGCATGTTTTCAAGCAATTGTATTTCACGAACAACAAAGAGGAAAAACTAAGGGTAGAAACAAACCTACGCTTGTCATGCAAGTCGTTATAATGTTAAACTCGTAGGTCAATAAAAGGGCATTATTGTGATCTGATTCTGGTCGTTGTATATATGATTTTATGATTATCGATGATAAATAGAGGCTTAAGGATACAATAAAGTGATGTTTGTTGTGCCTAATTAAGATCTTTTTCAAAGTTAAATTAGACACAAAATCTTTTAAAATGATAACAATTTTACACTTGTGGTTCTTCAATATTTAATCATGTCTTAGATAAATGAAAAGTGTTTATACAAATTGGAGTAAGTATCAAAAACGGAAAAACAACAGAAACTTTAAAATTGGTGTCCGGTCGATTCGGCCGAGATATCATAAAACGCAAATGAACGTAAACATCGGAGAGGTGAAAAATAACTGTGTTTATCAAGCAAGCGCTATAATAACAGGATATATATATATATATATATATATGTTTGGCCCAAATCTGAACACAAGAACAACTATTACGCTCAATTTCGTCGGGCAAACAGTTCCTAGGCGGTGGTATAGTCCCACCGATAAGCCCGAGCAGCAGCTTGATGCTTAGGAGCGGCATAAACTGTACAACTAAATAGGCCCATTGAGCATATCATTTCACGAGAATGAACTGTCTGCTATCTACCTATAGCACATTGAACCTATTACTGCAGGGGAATAAACAGGATATCTACCGTTATGTGGATGTTTACCATTCTTTTGATACAGGTAATTACAATACGAATGTTATGTTCCTTGTGTTGCTCGCAGTACGTGCACGTCTTATAAAGGCGTTAATTGTTTCAGGTGTTGCAGACGTTCATGTACACTCCACGAGTCAGACCAATTTCTCGTTTCCCTTCGCGTTTATTTGCTGTCGCGGCCAATACAATGCATTTATTGACTGGCCGCGCTCCGCTTAATTTGTTGTTTAGCCACTCGAAGATTGATCAGCCGACCGAAAAATTGGGCACGCGGCGAATTTGCTTGTGCATTTCGGAACATGACCTTTGCTTTTGTTGACAATGTTTTATCTATCTTAACTTAGTAATTATTGGTAAATGAAGGGACAAGTGTGAGGCCATGACCACGCTTTCTAGTGTTATTCCCCTCGTAGACCCGAGATCCGGTGATCTCTTGGTTCTGTAACCCTCCAAGGTGGTAATCCTAATATAAACATCATTGTAATTTTGATGAGGGTATGGTTTGTGTTTTAGTGTATGTGAAATAAGCATGTTTATGTCTATAGTTCATTGTCGTTTGGACCCTTACATTGTGTCTCTAAAGAGGGATTATCTTTGAAAGTTCGACTGATCGGCTTGTCCCTGTATTTTTCGTTATATTTTCGACTATACCAATACAGCATAATTGCATTTTATTTTGATAAAGCATAAATATTAATAAATACATTACACTCGAAAAAGGCTAGGTTATTGTTAAAAGATTGTTCTTAAAATCACGTTTGAAAGCGATTGGGGTCAAACACATGCATAGTTCACAGCTTCAATTGGTTGAAAGCCTTCTTGTCTAGGTGTCTGTGGAACAATTTCCAAAATATCACGAACTATTTTTAACCAATATTATTTAATATCATAAAATATTATACGATGAATTGTTTTGATCACGCAAATGACGTTAGCGGTCATGATTCAGAACCGCGGTGAATGCTTGCTGTTTTATTTCAGTTTACAAAGAGAGTCAATATATCAGTGATTCAATGTGTATTTAGAACAAGTCTACACAATATTACACATTTTATACGAATAAGTCGCTGGTAATAGTTTTATATTTTACGCGACTAACAAAGAAAATAGGATAAAAAACAAATCACTTTAAAACAGGAAATATTCATTAATTGCTTACTCATCAGACGTGGAGTTTCGCCATGAGGTCATTAAATCAGACGATTTTCGACGCAACCGTTTATATTCAAAACTGTGGGAAAGGAGCAACATCAAGGAACTCGGCTGGGAAAGCGTTCAGTGAGGAAATCAGTTTTACCCTCGGAGGAAACGCGCGATCATGGCTTTATTCCTCGGATTGAGCTAGGAATGCAGATCAAACAATTTGAGTGTACATGTACTGTAATCATTATTGCATTTATATTGGCATCGGTAGGGATTTGTTAATTTTCAATCGTCGGCAACACCGAAACAGTATTTTCTAACACACGGTAAAATGATTAATTATATAATGGGTGGAATTCATTTACAATCGTTTGCCGATTTTAAATATACATGTGCGATTCCCAGATTTGTTTGGATGGCCGAAATTACATGCTCATGTTTTACTCAGACCTACTCGTGTATATTCAAATGTTCGAACATGATTTAATACGATGGAATATCAGCCATAAAAGTTCATTGATTAATATTCATTAAATGTTTGCATGAAAAAACGAGTAAGAAATAAACTATAAAAAAATATCGAGAGGTTTTTGTCCAAGAGCTGGAAATAGAAAATTTACAGCTACGTCATCAACTATTATTTTACGTGAGATGCGTCCCAGGGTAGCGGTGCAGAAAACATCCTCTTCAAAATACTGGGTTTTTCAATATAATAGATTTAATATCTGACAAAACCCCAAAAAACATAAACGAAACAGAAAACGTAAAATAGATATGATCTAACACTGAAATAAAAAAATAATCCTATATATCCTTAAAATATGAAAAATTATTAACTATCGCAACAATATATGCCTGAAATAAATTTACATTCAAGATGATTTCACTTGAATAAAGATGTCTATTTCATTTGAAAATAAAATATGTAGTTTGTTTACTTTATATTTTCTATTCGATGTCCGTTATGTGTAAAATGTAAATTAAACAATGCCATAGATATAATAACCGTTACATAAGCAACTACTATACCGAGCGTGTTGATAATAATGCTTAGACAACAGCTACCTCCAGCCGGCCAATCATAGGCCTGCAAAAGTGACAAATCTCACAAACAACTGTAAATCTTGTGCAAATCGTGTACCTACTTATGTTACAAGGACGTTCTAAATACTACAGAAATGTTTGTTTCCTGTGCTTTCCTGACATTTTTCACATACAAATGTATGGAATCGGACTGAGAAACAAGCAATCACTTTCTGTTGTCTAAGTCGTATAGATCACGAGTAGCCGTTTGATATGGAATTATCAACTCGCTACGCGTGCTGATAAATTCCATATCAAACGGCTATTCGTGATCTATCCTATACATATCATAGCAAACCGTGTGTGTGACAAACCATCTCTACTCAAAGAAGATTATTAGAATAGACCACAAGCTTATTCAGTCTTATCCAGCAAAGCATCCTGTCAAACAGAAGTATACTAAATATCGAAAATAGTTCATACAAGTACCCATTGTTGATATAGCTGTAAACCTAGGTGTTCAAGTACAGTTATGCAAAATGGATAATGTACACCAATTAATAAAAGATGGTCGTTTAAGAAACATACAAACGAAAAGTAACCTGTAAATTAATGAAAATGTAACCGATTAGCTGTTTACAAAGATGATTCAATTACAGAACCATATTGTTGATTATCAGTGTTCTTCACCTGCATTATTATTATTAGACCAGATTTGTTGAGCGCCCTTTTCCTAACAAAAATACGTTCAAGGGCGCTTTACAATTAAACATGTGACATATCGCAGATATGTGGAAATCACCAAAAGTGACATATTTTAACATATTAAACCAATTCAAGTGAAACTCGTATGTTGTAAAACAACACACACACATAAAGTGTCTTAAAATGCTATATGTAATAAAATAAGCATAAAAAAGTAAAATAAGAATAAGAAATCAACAACATGAAACCATATATATATATATATATATATATATATATATATATATATATATATATATATATATATATATATATATATATATATATATATAGTTACTGTAGTTCTGTATCGTAAAAATAAGTAGGGATAAAAACAGTCACAGTTGTTATCTATACGTTGTAGGAAGTTTTGAAAAGTTGTGTTTTGAGAGCTCTTTAGAATGAATTAAGTGATGATTCTTTTCTGACAGTGTCCGGGAGAGAATTCCATAGTTTTGCGGCAGCAACTTTGAAACTCCTATCACCGTAAGAGACCAGTCGACATTTTTGTGGCACAAGGGTGGTTGCTGCACTTGCTTATCTCAGGTTTCTAGTTGGCACGTAAACCTCTACTAAGTCGCTCATGTAAACCGGTGACTGACCATGCAAGGTCTTGTAAGTTTGAATGATAATTTTATATTTAATTCTATCTTGTATTTTAAGCCAGTGAAGGTCTTTAAGGATTGGTGTTATGTGTTCAAAACGGCTTGTTTTCGTAATGATACGTGCAGCTGTGTTTTGAACAATTTGCAGTTTGTTCGTTGTTGATTTCGGCACGCCATACAAGAGAGCATTGCAATAATCTAAACGTGATGTCACAAGCGAGTTTATGAGAGTCTTGGTGGCATCAGCGGTCAAATATGGCCGAATGTGACCAATCTGTCGTATCTGACCATAGCATGTTCGAGTCACCGAATTAACATGCTGGTCCATGTGCATGTTCGAATCAAGCGTAACACCAAGGTTTCGAACAGTTTTTGATGGTTTTATGCTCGTATCGCCAATTTCCAGTTCTAGATTTTCAACAAGTTTGGAGTGTTTTTGACTTGAAAAAAGAATTAATTCAGTTTTGTCTGCATTCAATTTTAACTTGTTTGAATTCATCCATGATATGATTTCTTTTAGGCATTGTTCAACTCGCGTGATTATGACTACCTTTGATGCTTGGTCTGTTGGTTTAAACGAAAGATAGGGTTGGGAGTCATCTGCATAAAAATGGTGGTTTAGACGATGGTTTTTACAGATAGACCCGACCGGCTTAGTGTACATCGTGTAGAATTTTGGGCCCAGTACCGATCCTTGAGGAACACTGAATTTCATAAGGACCGGTTCAGAGAGTTTGCCGTCGATGCATACCGTTTGGTAGCGGTCTGTTAGGTATGATGCGACCCATTGACGAGGTTTATCTGCAAATCCAAAGTCAGATTCGAGTCTTTGAAGAAGGGTGTTATGGTCAATGGTGTCAAATGCAGCCGACAGGTCCAGCATCACGAGTACTGTAACATCACCTGTGGCTAATGATTCAAGAATGTCGTTTTGAACTTTTACCAATGCCGTTTCAGTTGAATGAAATTTCCTGTATGCTGACTGGTTTGTTTCATGTAATTGATTGTTTGTCAAATGTTCCTCAATTCCTCTGTAACAATTATTTGTAAACAAAATAGAATAGTTGAATTGTTATTTCTGTTCATAAGTGTATTAAATTTGAGTGAGCATGTACATAAGGATAAACTCCTAAGTCGTTTGAATAACCACATCTAATAACAAAAAATGAAATTCATCTTCAATGTCACTGTCCAGGTACGTGTACATTGTATTTTTCCGATTTTTTATGATTTTGAAAAAATCTTTAGGAAACAACATTAAGTATTTGATAGGTAGGTTTTGAAAACACAAGTGGTTCGGACCTCTTCTTCAATTGCACCTTTTGTGAATGTGCAAAAGCATTGAATGAATTCATTGAAAACATGTGTACGTTAAGATTACAAATTGGATGTATTTGTATGAATTGATGTATTATCTATACATACAATATTTTACAGCAAAATTGTTGGTTTCATTATTTTCAAAAACAACCACCCATTATTCTTTTTTCCATGAATGGATAATAGGCCCTCTGAAGTTTGACAAGAGACAGGCAACGGCCCGCAGCTGGTTTGCTGAGCCTGCTAAAGACAACGGCAATGGAATATCAAATAGATGGAACTATTTTATCCTTCTGTTGACTCATTCAATATGGATACGCAACTTTGCGATTTGTTCCGTCTCCTTAATTTCAGATTTTTTTATTTATTTTTTTGCAACTTAAAAATGGTAATATATTTAGGGTAACTTGTTTTTCACTTAATATTTTCTTTGTTGTAATACTAAGATACTGTAATTTCTACAAAGGTGAAATAAATGTCATAATCCCGTTTGGTGCAAAATCAATGAGACATTTAAATGTACAGCAACTTTTATAGTTCGAATAGACCTGTGAATTTAGTAAAAGTGAAGATGGTTGTTGCGTTTTTAATTTAGTGCAGTCAATGATTACTCTTGTTTTAGGATATTGATCTTTAAAACAGTCGGCATAGTTTCTTGTATTATCTTATATTCAAAATAAAAGGTTTGACCATGTGACAATTTTTTCTGCCATTGAGCAGCTGAACCGTACTGTTAAACGTTGCTCTCACAAACCAATACTTAACCAACAGAGAAATAAGAGCAAGTCATCAATCAGGAGCATACTTTTATTTCTACCAAAAATACTTGCTATTTCAGATCCATCATAGTTATTACTCAACATGTTGCTCGCAGAAGGCTCGATATATTTTATTAAAAATAATTAACTGTATGTTACAAAACCTGTGTAGAATTTAATCAAGCTGTCATCGTTACTAAACCTGGATACAAGAAATCGTTCAGAATTTATTTAATTTGTTTTATCGATACAATCTTCTTTTTTTTATTGTTCTTTCAAATCTCCAACTCCTCTTCGTAGGCGACATGCAATGGAAGACATGTTAGCTTTTCACTGGTAGAGGGTTGTTCTTCAATTACGTCATTGAGCTGATGTTTTGTCTGCAAGACGAAAAGTCATGTTTATTAATATATTTTTTTAACTTAAAACTTTCATTTTAATGTTGTCTTTACGAAAACTATTATATATATTTTTAGAATAAATTGGTGAAATTCTTACTGTTTTGATGGTGTCTCGTGTGGTGCTAGTATCTTTTTCATAAGCTCTCTCCTTTCGGGCGTCTACTTCTGACAGTCAAATATACTGGAAACAGCATCTGGCTTTTAAACGTCTTCTGTTTAGAGTCAAACCTGTATTAATATCTTTGGTGAAGTGTATTGAGCAAACCGCTGTTGTATTAGAACTCCACAATACACCATAGATATAAACATAAACGGTCCTGTATTCGATCCTTTTTCAATTAAACACACTAAAACCATTTTAGAAATAAAACGCTTTAATAGCAAAGCCAAAAGTAATATTAATAAGTTGAAAGAACATCATACATGTTAATGTTAATTTGATGAAATATACGATACTATGTGTAATAAACATTTCCTGAACATAGACCCTTCGTCCCTTTTGATTTTGGCATTCCATTTCTAACGTTTTTCCTCTACAACTGGCACTTTATGAAAGTTCATGTTAAGGTCATATCTTCCATAAGAGTAACAAAAAAGCATTTGATATTTTATTGCCTTTTCCTTAATTCCGATCACTGCTATCACCTGTAACTGCCATTGCTAGTATGGCTGGAATCTTTGTTTACATCTGACCCATCTTAGCCTCTTTCTAATAATGGAATGCAAATCATGCATATAATTTGAGATTACTTTACATCTGCATGAATGCGATTTAAGCTGTCCAACTCGATTACAAAAAAACCCACCTAAAAATGGTTTGAATGTGAAGCAATGGAACCTACATAAGATCACAAGAGTGTTGATGTTTATATTGTGTCCCAAGTTAAGAGTATCTTTTGCATACAGTGTCTATGACATTTCGCTGCCAGGATATTCTATCATTTACATAATGTGGTCATGTACTCCGAACAAATGGAAGAGCAGAGCCCAAAGACTTTCCAGTATTTTATTGCCTAAATTAATACTTTATTGCCATTTTGTTGCTCAGATGCATTTAACCTGTGAAACGTACAAGTCTACATTATATTGCAATATCCCGTAGTTTCCGTTGATATGGCTGGACAACTGCTGTTGAACGTGGTTGATTCGACTTTCTTATTGGCTATTTTAGTTTGTGTTACGTTACCAATAATTACAGCTGTGCTTGGTTGCGAGGGGATTTGGCAGCAATGAAGACTGGAGAGAGATAGCACAGACCTTGCGTGAACAGAACCGCCGATTAGGGAGACAGAACCTGCGACTACAAAAGGTTATATATCACTGTCACCTCATTTTTATGACTAGAAATGATAATGTATTTCCAATTAAAATGTTCAGTCACATTTTTATACTGATGCGCATTGCGTGTGTTTGTCTTTTTCTCGTTCTCCTCTTTGCATATAAAGGTGAAATATGTTTTTATCGAAAAAGGTTTCGGATCTATTTTCACATCTACGAATGTGTTGTTTGTTTGTTTTTTCATCAAAGGAGTAGAAATGCATGCATGACATACACGATGGCGTTGCTGTTTTCATAGGAACTAGGCATTTGTTGAACACTATTGAAATCATTTTAAAACCGTAGCTGAATACGTATCATTAAGACTAAAGAATACAATGACATGTTATAATGATATATGTTGACGTATGGTCCTTGTCTAACAGACGGTTGTTGTTTATTTGCAATCTAAGCATACCCGCTGTATGACAATATTTCACGAATTTTTAACATACTTACTCGTATCATAGAGATATGACGCTTACGTGGTAAAATGATATGAACAATTCTGAATACAAGAAAACATGGTTAACCACTGCTTTCAGTTCATAATTGCCCTATCGGAAATAATAAATGCGTGAGGGCTCAAGCCCGAGGAAATTTCTTTTTGAACAATTATCAACCCAAAGGAATGGTCAACTATATCTTGTCCAGTATAATACATATGTTTGGACATAAGTCAATGATGTTAAGCGTTTACGAAAAATTATATGGTGGAATAATGTCAGATTAGCTAAGCATGAAGCCCAAACGTAAATCATGAGCCATGACAAATTGGTATTTAATGAGCTATTAAAGATAACTAGTAATGGAAAATTGAAATAGGAAAGTCATTTTTACGTGTTTTCGGAATAAGTCGGCAAAAGATCCATTCTTCAATCATTCCATGTTTATATCGTATTCGACGTTCATTTCATGTATACCAACACAGCTTTAAGGTCGATTAAGCCTAATAGCAGTTGCATAAAAATCAAGTCTGGAATAAACCTGCCAGTGGCCATTTCGCTAGAAAAATTTACAGTTTTCAGCAAAAATACTCAAAAACAAGCTTTTCAACAAAACACATCTTGTTTTTGACCTTCCTTGAATGTAAATTTTCGGCCTGCGACTCCCGGTAGTCCTCGATATTAAAACACGGAAGGAATATTTCATTAACGGTAAAACTGTTTACTGCTGCTATTTTCACTGCTGCAGTGAAATTGTCGGTTTAAAAATTTCGGTGCTTTTATAAATTTTGATTCCAGTACATGGATTATTATTAAGCATTAAAGGGTGTGTTTTAATATTTCCAAAATATACCTATTTATTTGAAAATCAATCACTTACTGAACTAAAAACATAACTTTATTTCTTATAACAAAGCCAGGAACAGATCTCGCGGTTCCTTCAGATTGGCGTCCGATTAATCCTTTAAATATAGATTATACAACAAAGTCCATAGCGAAAAGAATAAAGAACATATTCAATAAAATAATATCGACAAATTAAACCGGATTGATGAAGGGAAGATATATGGGGGCGGGGGGGGGGGGGGGGGGGAGGGGGGGGGGGTGGAAATATAAGACTAATTAAAGAAAATGTTGAATAATAGAATAACTCAAGTTATAATATTTATCGGGGCTACTTATACTTGTCGATTCTGAGAAAGCGTTTTACAGCATTTAATCACCAATAATAAGTAAATGTCTAAGATATTTCAATTTAAGAAACGAGCTTATAAATTCGATAAAATTGTTCCATTAAGACATATGAAGATTCATTCGAGGTAATGGCCAGTATAACTACTGAACGAGGTGTAAAACAGGTTGTCCTTTGTCTTCATTCCATGTTTTAATATATATCGAAACGCTTTTAAATCATATTAAATTTTGAACTGAAATCGAAAGGTATCAGGGTACGAAACGCTCAAATAAAACCCAAATATTATTTGTATATGATGCAACCTTTTACACCAAAATATTTATAAGGTCCTTTAAAAGAGAACTCATTTATTTCAAGATTTTTATCATATGGATAAAAAAAAAATACTTATAATCAATAGTATTTCTAGAAGGTAGCTGAAATGGAAATAAAAAGTGAAAGATGTCGTTTCGTCGTGCTATTTGAGTATGCAAAAACACTTGAAATCATCGTCCAAATCACAGTGTTCCTTTCACAGTTTTGCCAAATCCACTGGATCAACTGAGATGAAATAACAAAATATAGTTATGCTTGAATATGGGATTACAAACCTCATATGTTTTTGGTTTTTAAAAAGAATAGTTAAACCACTCCCTGGAGAATTGAGGACAGGTCATCCGAATATAACAATATTTATACAAGCAATTCAATTAAGCATGATAAAAAGTTGTATGGGTAAAAGAAATCATTGAAATGGATTTTCTTAAAATATATACTAGATAAGAAAGGTGAAATGTTCAATTTTAATGTTAAGTGAATACAAATTATATAAAACAAGTAAGTGGCCAAAAAACCTTTTTTAAAAATTCTTACATCTTGGAACATAAACAAAACCACACACACATAAGCAAGGTCATATTCCGGAACATATCCGAATGAAATTTTAGGAATGAAACATTATTTTTAAGCAATGGCACGACAAGGAATACTCTATTTCGAACATATGTTTTACTTAAGAAATAAGAGATTATATATTCATTTGATAACATTCAATTATTTGACCATTGAGAATACAATCGTAACTACAAGAAACATAATTTATTTTTAAAACAAAATAAAGACAGTCTGTCTCTCAAATATCTTCAGGTGTTTTTTCCACTTATCGTTTTATCGAACGATTACAGATCAATTAGTACAATGTTTTCCCTGATTTGTTGTATCAAGTGTATATATTTTAATAGAACATAGTTTTGTATTTTGTTGCGGTAGCGAAATTGGTTCAAAACTGTTCGAGAAATCATGAAATATAGCTGTAGGTTTTTAAAACTAAATTATTATGCACATTATCCAACTAACATACATTTTGAAGCGATAATATGTTTGCGTTTAAAGCGTACTGAATATATTGTTGAACTAATCTGTTACAGGTATTCACTGGTTTAGAGCACATGTGTGCTGCTCTCGGCAAGGGAAGTGAGGATGGAAAGGTTTGTGAATATTAGGTTCATTATTTCTACAATATTATGTATATTGTGTTCTATATGAATGCTTTTGTTTACATTTCTGAAATAATCGGTAACTTAACGTTTAATTAATGCGGTTAAATATTTGCAATGATACTTGATTTCCTTCATTTACCATAGTGACTATCATTTATTTTTTATACAGCATGAACACTATTCATGCTATACGCTAGCGTGAATATGGTGCAATTTATACTTTCATCATTTTCGGTAAGATTCAATACGCATTTTTATCAAAAGAACTACATCGTTGATTTGGTATCACCTTAATGCAATTCCTTTTCTACCAGAGAGCAAACAACTGGTCCGATGAGGCCCACTCCTTGGAACGGGTAAACCTGGAAGTTCAGTCAGTTAGTTCTACAGGGCTGCGTGAAAGCCTGGACTACGTGAACGTTTCGTCACCTACACAGCGCCACAAGGGCATGCCGTTTATTTCATATTCTTCTACAAGTCTGCCCTAATGTGGCAAACAGGTGATGAAATACAAACAGTTGTATACAATTAGTTTACCATTTGGTATAGGAAATGCATATCTGGTCCCTGTATTATGATACTTTAAAAAAGTTCTTCAACTTAACACAATCTTGCGTGACGTTCTTCGACAATTGTTTCGGCAGGTAAATAAGTAAAACAAAAACACTCATCTATATTGATATTTGTATATTTCAGTTACTATTATAAACCTTCTCTTAATGTGAGTGAGCACGAATCGTTGTCATCTGAGCCTCTTGTCACAAACGTTAATTTTGCTGTAAAATGCTACAATAAGAGGACATATCATAACAAATGGTGTTTATGATACAAATAAGTTATTCTACAATCAGCCAATCGAAACTAGTTATGTAATATAAATATTATGAAATTTTGGAATTCAGTTTTCTGCGCCTGAGTCTGAAACTTTTATGAATGAACTCATATAATATCGAGAGTTTTGTCCAAATACTGTCAGCTTTGCCTTCAGTCGGCAATCTTGAAGTATTGAAAACATTTTGTTGGTATATTCGATGACGTCAGACTGTTTCAATCGATTGCGTTTCAGTTTTAATCGATTTTAAAATCTTTTAAAATATGGATAAATATATTTAAATTATTTAACTTATCAAGAAAAGAAAATGTTTCTTTAATAGTTACTTTCGATTGTTTTAGCTGGTAACATGAGTCGTGGGACGAAGAAACACGAGTATATATCAACCGTTAAGTTAGACAAAAACAATCTGGACAATATTTCGTTTGGATCCATTTTCCTGGATACCTTAAATGAAAGTATTGACACCGGAATAGTCATGAGTGCAGTGTCCGTCGATACCACGAGTGATACGCCTGAGATACGGACTAATTATCTCCGGTTTAATTCTACTGAAATGGCCTTACCAAATGAAAATACTACAGTTATTGGAATTTTAAACCAAGATGCCAGAGATTCCGGACAATTTTTGCGGGGTGCTTATATTGAGTTCTACGGCATTGACACACTAGAGACTCCACCTTCTGTTATTATAGCCAGTTCTTTTAACAAAGAAGAAAATAAAATCCATCTAACTTCCACTCGTCATGAAACGGATAAATCTACTAAAATAACTATAACATTAGATAAATCCCTGGTGCAAAACGGCGGTATTCTTACAATTGCGCACCCGTACAATGTAAAAAATGCCACGTTGGTTGACAGATTGATGTACATCAAAAAAGTGAAGGTAACATTTAAGAACCAAGCTAACAACACTCAACCGGCATTTTACAAGTATCAAAAAAATATTTACATTAACGAAACAAAACAAAGTTTAAGATGTTTGGCCATGGGAAGCCAAGCTCCGTCGGTGTCCATGGTGAAACTGCTAAAGAACGGGAGGGAAAAACTTGTAAGAACAGAAAATATGTTGTACGATTCTATGATGACTTTGAAAAGTCTTACCTTTGACACTTCAAAGACCTATAAAGGAACCTACGTTTGCAGGTAATACGTCAATTTCCTATTTAGATAAAGCAGTGTCATGTTAATTCATGACAATAAGATATTGCGCGAGAGGATTTAAGTTTGCTATTACTTTTTAGTATTTTTTTTTTTTTATAAAATTTGATATGATACTCATACCGTAGTTTAAATACCGAATGAACTCATATCAAATTTTATTATTTTTCGATGTTAACACGTATCTGCTCTAAGTCAAAAAATTGTTCTATAATAAACACTGATTAAACATGCTTTAGATACAAATATTCGCATTTGATTCGCTCTAGCTAGGAATTACTCAAATGCAAATTTCTCTTGCCTATATTCTATCACAGTGATGTACATTGAATCTCCAGAGCTAATCTTGGAGAAACAACATCGGAGCAAACTTTCAACGTGATGCCATTCGAGCCTGCAGAATTTGACCTTAGCAAGACCGGGGTTGTGAAGAACACGACGGACAATGTTGTTCTGTCCTGTAAAGGTCGTGGTAGACCGAGGCCGAAAGTTATACTGCAGGTGTACAGCGAGAATGGACAAGAAATGACATCGCCAGAGTTTCAGGTTTAAATGAATTATGGCTTGGTATTGGTGTCTTCATAAAACCGGGATAATTCCAGTAATAAGCTTATGCAATATGTGGCTTCTCAAACCATTTTAAAGTTGGTTTCGAATAAGTTGGAGAAGTATTTTGGAGATTTAATATTACAATTTTCCTTGTTAATTGGCTTTAATTTGGTTTTAAGTGTTATTTTCATTTCTACCATCATTTTAAGAGACCTATAAAGAATAATACAGTTATAAGTACTGTATAAAACAAGAACTGCGCAGATGACAAAAAAAACAACAACACTACATACGCTATTGTTTATTAGCCGAAAGAGATTCACATGAAAACATAATTGAATATACGATTAATATCAATCTCAAGCATATAAGGGTAAGCGTTAAACACAGGGAAACTCACCGACTTTTGGGACAATCAGCAATTAAACCCGTAACCTTACTCGAATGTAATATTGCTATTCTGCAATTATTTAAACATGCAAATAATCGTACACTGTTGGTTTTTTAGATAGAGGAGCAAATCAAAGGACACACTTCTCGTAAAACTGTGACATTGCCGTCGGAGGAGGTCAAAACCGTGCATACTGTGCTATGTACTCTGCTGCAAAAAGAAGGATCACACGCATACGAATCAAAACCCAAGTACAAGATTGAGATATTTCCTGGATTGATAATGGAGGAAGACTTTGACCGGTTTCCCAACACCACTTCTCTCTTTTATCACTAAAATGGCGCTCTTAATGTCGTGGTTGATTTAGACCTGGCACGCCCCTGTCAACGGAGATCACCATAACGACATAGTGTTGTTTTGTACAATGGCAACTACAGTAGTATTTATCGAAACATGTTTAGATTGAAAGAGTGTTTTCTTTTGAGAGATATATGCTTGTATTTATAGTTATATAACTTGTAAAGTATTTATTGGACAACTGCAAGAAAGAAGGTTTTGTTTAATCTGTGTCAAAGTCAACGGTTCTGTTGACGTAGCAAAAAGGAGTTATAATAAGTTAGTTGGTGCATAAACGTTCGGAGAAGATAGATTACGTTGCACGACGTGTACATAAAATTGTAAATGTTGTGATTCGCAACTACTTTATTATCACTATTATGTTAGCGATAGTTTCTTTGGGAAATGCCAGCAGTTTTAGTTATGTTACCACTATTATATACTCATTTCACTCATTTTTATGGTCATTACATGTCATCTTATATGTACGTTGTGTATTGACAATATTCTTATTGAATATACTTATAAAACGTTGACTTGACTTTGCTTTATCTTAATTCTAGAAAGCAGGTATTCGCCAAACACACCAAATACAACCTAGCTATGACACAATATTTTATGTTATATATATATATATATATATATATATATATATATATATATATATATATATATATATATATATATATATATATATATATAAAAATGCCGATACCAACTAGCAAGTTTTCAAACAATTGTATTTCACGAACAACAAAGAGAAAAACAAAGGGTAGAAACAAAACTACGCCGTTGTCATGCAAGTCGTTTTAATATTAAACTCGAAGGTCAATAAAAGGGCATAATTGTGATATGATTCTGGTCGTTGTATATTTAAGGAATGAATTGCGGGGTTGATGTCATTATCGGGGTATAAACGCAATTGGGCTGGTCAAAGTGTGTGGAGTCCGAAGGACTCCACGTGTACTTTGAACAGCCCAATTGCGTTCATATCCCCGATAATGACATCAACCCCGCAATTCATTACTTATATTTACACTAATAGTTCCTTATTTCATTCAAGAATTGTTAAAAAAATATTTCATTTCATTTAAGAAAACCATTCATTAATCCTTTCTTACCCATTCTGTAAATAGAACAACCCAACTGTAACCGGAAACATTTTTTTTCAAATGACGTCACAATAACGCGGGAAAAAATCAACCACTTGAAATCACTTTTTAAACGTAAAATGTATACACTTAAGGCAACAATACATTTAGAATATAATAAATTAACACTTTCTAAAATGTTGATTTATATTTTACGGGACCTGCTGACACAATACAAACAATAACAAGATCAATAGTTTTCATGTATATTGTTATGCGATAAATTGCGATCCGATCATCGATTGATGAACGCAATTGCCGAAAGGCAGTTCATTTAAGGAATGGAAGTTAGGGTGTAAATATATGATTTTATGATCCTCGATGATACATAGAGGCTTAAGAATACGATAAAGTGATGATTTTTTGTGCCTAATTAAGATCTATTTGAAAGTTAAATTAGACACAAAATCTATTAAAATGATAAAACTTTTAAATTGTGGTTCTATAATATTAAATCATGTATTAGATAAAGGAAAAGTGTTTAAACAAATTGGGGCAAATTCCAAAAAGGAAAAAACAACAGAAACTTGGAAAGTAGGCAAACAATTCTTTCATAATTCCATCAAACAAGGCAATTTAAAACCTCCAAATTCGGATTGTTTGGAGCAAGGGTGTAAGCATACAGCTAAAATATGCATCAAATAATCCGTTTGCTGTACCCACAATTTTAACTTCAGTGTCACTTGAGCGTTTCATTAAATGCTGTGTAACAGTTAAAAACCAGTTAAGACGTAGTATCGCAAAATGTTTTGGTCCTTCCGAAGCACTCAATAATATCTTAATGAACATTGAAAATGGAATACCTTTTAACTCGAAGCTTCTGGGCGTTGAAAGTGTGGCACGTACAACGACTGTTCGAATGTTTCTGTTTTTTCCCTTCACTTCTCTTTTTGAAATTTCATTCAACGCACGTATAATAAAACAACACTGTTACAGCAGTACATGACGAGCACTAAATCATTATAATTATGCCAAACTATTAAGAAAATCTATTCAAACATCTGTTTGAAAAATGCTTTTTTATGCTATAACCTAGAGTTGCATTACATATTCTATATCTAAGTACGATATTTTCTATCTTTGTTTTAATATTTATGCGAAAAGCTACAGAACTAAGCTCAGTATCAAAAAGTTTAAACATAAACCCGGTTTAATGGCACTGGGTAAACGCTAAAGACATAGAACATAAAATCACAAACAAGAAACATGGAAGAACAGCACAAAACTCCACAAACAGCACAGTGCATACATATTATATATATAAAAAAACTAGGTATGTTTATCAAGAATTGTAAGGTACCGCCTTTGTCTTGTTTACCCCGTATTTTGAAAAGGCATTTGAAACGGTCTGCAAAACAAAGTTGACTGATGAACAATCTATGAAAACATGTTCATATGTCTCACATGTGTTGCGAAAATTGAAGTTTGGGAAGTCGACCATACCCAATTTATGCTTATAACATTACAAGGAAAATGTTGTTCGAAACGTTATACTTGAAAAGTATTATTCTGTTGTCTGGAACCTCATATACGTATATTATTATAAAATGAAATCCAAGCTGTACGTTTATCAAAGGTATGTTTCCAAAAGCGATGAACGTGAGGTTCAATAACCTTGCCTTTAATCAAATACGAAGATATGTCCTTGTCTGTCAACAGTATAATTGGTTTATAATTAATTGTGATATTTTTATTTATTGACACTCTTTGTTTTTTATAACTGGCTAGTGCTTATTCGTAAACAATAGTTGAGGAAAGCACGTTTTAAAATATCTATTTCTGAAATCCAGTTTTGCCTTTTGCGTAATGGGTTAAAAAGTTCTCTCGATTTTACCGTCTTTATTTAAAAAAAAAATCGTTTACATGATGTATGTAAGAGTTATTCCATTTAAATAAATCAGTGATCTGTTGTCAAACTGAATTTATTGCGCCAATGTCCGACGGTTTCAACTACACCGCAAATGCTGTTGAAACGCTTGATATACGTGTGCTCCCTATAAATAGATCAAGGTATACGCTTTACAATTAAACATCAGATTTTATCGAGCCATGTTGATGCTTGGTGACTCCAACAAGGTGTTTGTATCGTATAAAATGTTATTGACTTACTGATTACTCATATGTATATGACTGACAGTACAGTACATTAGTCCATACTCGCAAAGATGACATGAGGGAGAGACTTTCTCTTCTTTTGGCTGTGTGACCATAAGCCGACCTCAAGTGTGCACCTGTATATTATTTATATTTATATGAAAAACTACAGAAACAAGCTCAGTAGCCAAACGTTTACACCATACACTAATCTACATCACATTTATTACGTCTGCATCTGATAAGTTATCAACCCGCCGAAGGAAAATACTTGTTTTTAAGAAACAATTTACGACTCCCGTAAATTAAATTATTCAGTCTTAATCTTAAAAACATATTTCAATGTAAGTTTTGATTTATTCGTTTTCATATTGACATAATGAAAAAACAACAACTTTTATTAAATCATGTACATGGTGTCGACTGTAAATGGTTGGGGCACATAAAGATTTACACCGTGTGTTCTGATGATCGCGCTTCATAAAGGTAAAATATCAGAATGAGCATTTAAAAGTGGAAATAAAAATCTTGCACTTTTTGTGCATGTCTGTCATTAAAATAGCCCGAAGTCAAAGGCATAGTGTTTGATATAGTTTCATTGTTGTGGCCGGGTCTGGAACAGCTTTCCATTATAATTACTGTTTATTAGTCCTATTATTGAATTTACCGCGGCAATGGTTAGTGGTGTTCGTTAACAGAGTATGAACTAAATATGTCCGAGAAGTTTGCAGATGGTCATCTCTGGTATGTTTCTATTTCCGTCCATAATTAGCGATATAGCGAAGACGAGGACATTCGGCACTTGACTAATGTCGCACATTTGAAAAGGTTTTAAAGGTTACGTCACATGCATGCGTGTCATTGACAGATGTACCTTAGCGCATTAAAGCCATAACTGAGCAATATCATCTACTCGACAATGGTTAAGGAGCTAAGCCATTGACCACCGATCCGTGGTCACTGCGGAAATGAATAAAGCTCGTCGAAAAGATCGTTCACATTGAAAAATGTGTTGAGAAAATCTGCCTTTGCAAGTACTTTTCACTTTCCGAAAGGCTTTGATTGACGACAATTTAGAAGCAGCAACAAAAGCAGCAATACTAACATCAGCACCAGAAGCAGCAGCACTAACATCAGCACCAGAAGCAGCAGCACTAACAGCAGCACAAGGATACTGTAGCAGTCTTTGTTTAAAACTTAAGAGTAACAATGGTTTCAAACAATGCCAAGTCGAACGATGTTATAGAGCAACCGTTCCATTCTGAACATGTCAACTCAAGCGGCTTCTGGTAGGATGAAGAAAACGATTATACTGTGTTCATATGAAAATAAGATATGTTGCATATCCACGGTGAGTACCAAAGAAAATAAACAGTCGATAATGAGTCAAATATATATATACTGAAGTTTTCAAGCTAAACCAAAAATGAGGCGAATACTATTTATAAATCCTGAGAGAGCAAGCGCATGCAGAAGCATAGTTCTCTATCTCGATTTATGCATGTTACATTGTCTTAGTTTCCAAACTCCTTTATCACAGCTGTGGTATTTGCGTATTAATTTTTAACAAGTTATCTAGTTCCACCCCTAGTAGTTTGACCTGTTCATCACATTATATAGTGTTGCCAGAAATAAATTATAAAAGAATCGTCCATGGCCACTCGTGTAAGATTATAAGTATCTTCCATGGCTGAGAGTGTAAGATAGGTTCATCAAGACCCGAGCGCAGGGTGTTTTGCGGAAACGAGGTTTACCGAATTTCCGCAAAACACCCTGCGCGAGGGTCGGGAGGAACCTATCTTAGACGAGCGGCTATGGTAGATGCTTTTTCTCCCACCTGAGTTTAACAAAATTGTGTTAAAATGTATTTTTTGCTGGAACTCTTTTGTGCGTAGTGAAAATAAATGCGTATGGATATTTGATAATTCGTGGTTGTTATGGATATGCTCGCAGTGATTCAGGTTATGTTACTAGTCAAATCGGTCTTTAAATAGTTCGGAGGAGAGTGGAGCATTATTTCTTGAAATATTCGTGAACACTTTTTTATGGTGACATTTGAAGCGAGAAATAGTTAATTATAATTCTCAATATTGCCACAAGACAAGGTTTCTATGATGCTCCAGACGACTGTCTTCAACAAGGGAGGTAATACAATGTGGCGACAATTAAAAAGGAGCTCCATACGGGCATTTTATCTTCGCCCGTGGGCAAGATAAGATTTTCTAGCATGGTTAAATTATTGGATCTACTTATCTGAGGTGGGAGAAATATCCATACCAATCCTAGCGTTATGTGCTTAGCAGAAACGAGATTTACCGAGTTTATACATAACACCTTACACGAGGGTTGGGATACACCTAGCTTACATGAACGTTTGTGGTAAATTCTTTTTCTCCCACATTAATCAGTAAGACAAAATAAAGTAAAATGACCTTTTTCGTCTCAATAAACTCTTGATACACCAAACCGTTTAATCAGATGACTTTGGATCTGTTATGCAACTGGTAATATATAAAGGAACAGGCAAATTAGCTCTATCTTCTCTCAATTAGGAATTGGATTCTCTTTTGGCTTTATCTTTCTTTAAGAACTTCAGATTTAAGTCACTGAAAATTCTAAAAGTTTAAAGTATTTTATCGCCAGTGTCGTTAATCATGCTCTGCTTCCTCTGGATTTGTCATAGGCTTTGTTTCTGCCATTGTAAGTTACGACTGTTTTAAGCATATGCATCGATTAGACTTGTTCACTTGATACCGCACATATGCTGTGTGCAATTATATTCTAGCATACATCAATAGGTACAATGATGATCATGTTATACGTGTACTAGAGTATGCTATTTTTCAAGATTATTTTTCGATTGAATAGATGGATAAATCAACTTGACAACACAATCCAACTGGATGCCAGCATGACAGCGCTTATCAATCGATCCCATCTAGATGACGGCTATTGATTTGATTACGCAAGTGCAACCTCTCCATTACAATAATATCATAAAACGCAAATGAACGTAAACATCGGAGAGGTGAAAATTAACTGTGTTTATCAAGCAAACGCTATAATAACAGGATATATATATATGGCCCAAATCTGAACACAAGAACAACTATTACGCTCAATTTCGTCGGGCAAACAGTTCCTAGGCGGTGCTATAGTCCCACCGATAAGCCCGAGCAGCAGCTTGATGCTTAGGAGCGGCATAAACTGTACAACTAAATAGGCCCATTGAGCATATCATTTCACGAGAATAAACTGTCTGCTGTATACCTGTAGCACATTGAACCTACCACTGCATGGGAATAAACAGGATATCTACCGTTATGTGGATGTTTACCATTCTTTCGATACAGGTAATTACAATACGAATGTTATGTTCCTTGCGTTGCTCGCAGTACGTGCACGTCTTATTAAGGCGTGAATTATTTCAGGTGTTGCAGACGTTCATGTACACTCCACGAGTCAGACCAATTTCTCGTTTCCCTTCGCGTTTATTTACTGTCGCGGCCAATACAATACATTTTTGACTGGCCGCGCTCCGCTTAATTTGTTGTTTAGCCACTCGAGTTTGATCAGCCGACCGAAAAATTGGGCACGCGGCGTATTTGCCTATGCATTTCAAAATGACCTTTGCTTTTGTTGGCAATGTTTTATCTATCTTAACTTATTGGTAAATGAAGGGACAAGCGTGAGGCCATGACCACGCTTACTAGTGTTATTCCCCACGTAGACCCGAGATCCAGTCATCTCTTGGTTCTGTAACCTCCCAAGGTGGTAATCCTAATATAAACATTAATGTAATTTTGATGAGGGTTTGGTTGGTGTTTTAGTGTATGTGATATAAGCATGTTTATGTCTATACTTCATTGTCGTTTGGACCCTTGCATTGTGTCTCTAAAGAGGGATTATCTTTGAAAGTTCGACTGATTGGCTTGTCCCTGTTTTTTTCGTTGTATTTTCGACTATACCAATACAGTATAACTGCATTTTATTTTGATATAGCATAAATATTGATAAACACATTACACTTGAAAAAGGCTAGGTTATTGTTAGAAGATTTTCCTTAAAATCACGTTTGAAAGCGATTGGGGTCAAACACATGCATAGTTCACAGCGTCAATAGTTTAAGCCCGGAATTATAGCTATTCTGGTTTTCCCAACCTAATCCTCCGGTACAAACAAAATTATACCGTTTTAATATACACACGTTACTTCGGAAACAATAGAGTCATTGAACTGTAACATGAATTTCAATAGCTTGAAATTCACTTTTTATTTGTACCGGCAAGGGAAAACCCAGTTATGTTAATTCCGGGCTATATATATTGGTTGAAGACCTTTTTGCCTAGCACCGAAATGAACTTGCTATGCAATCCGATCTCAAAATATGCATAAGTCCGATTCGGGAGAAAAGCTCCTGACACCACAGCTTGCACAATATTGAAACGAAATAGTAACCAGCTTACAGTAAAAGTGTTCTTACACCATACCACATTCTCCGATTTTCGAAATATGTCCGCTAAATGAAATTATCAAATAAAATATAAATCATACTCACGTTTGTTCATGTAATCGTAGGACACAGCTCCACCACGGAAGTGTCGACAGCTCTTTTTCTTTGCACCACCGTAAAGTGGTGGAGCTGGCGTTTAGAGGCCGTGAATGAGCAACATCAAGGAACTCGGCTGGGAAAGCGTTCAGTGAGTAAATCAGTTTTACCCTCGGAGGAAACGCGCGATCATGGCTTTATTCCTCGGAATGAGATAGGAACGCGGATCAAACAATTTGAGTGTACTGTAATCATTATTGCATTTATATTGGCATCGGGTGGGATTTGTAAATTTGTAATCGTCGGCAACACCGAAACAGTATTTTCTAACACACGGTAAAATGATTAATTATATAATGGATGGAATTCATTTACAATCGTTTGCCAATTTTAATTTTACATGTGCGATTCCAAGAATTTGTTTGGATGGCCGAAATTACATGCTCATGTTTTACTCAGACCTACTCGTGTATATTCAAATGTTCGAACATAATTTAATACGATGGCATATCAGCCATAAAAGTTCATTGATTAATATTCATTCAATGTTTGCATGAAAAAACGAGTAAGTAATAAACTACATAAAAACATATCGAGAGGTTTTAGTCCAAAAGTTGGAAATAGAAAATTTACAGCTACGTCATCAGCTATTATTTTACATGAAATGCGTCCCAGGGTAGCGATGCAGAAAACATCCTCTTCAAAAACGGGGTTTTTCAATATAATAGATTAAATTCTGATAAAACCCCAAAAAACATAAACGAAACAAAAAACGTTAAATAGATACGATCTAACACTGAAATAAAAAAATATCCTATATATCCTTAAAATATGAACAATTATTAACTATCGCAACAATATATGCCTGAAATAAAATTACATTCAAAATGATTTAACTTGAATAAAGATGTTTATCTCATTTGAAAATAAAATATGTAGTTTGTTTACTCTATATTTTCTATTCGATGTCAGTTATGTGTAAAATGTAAATGAAACAATGCCATAGATATAATAACCGTTACATAAGCAACTACTATACCGAGCGTGTTGATAATAATGCTTAGACAACAGCTACCTCCAGCCGGCCAATCATAGGCCCGCATAAGTGTTTGATAAATCTCACACACAACTGTTTTTCTGTCGGATATTTCAACTGGTAAATCTCGTGCAAATCGTGCACCTACTTATGTTACAAGGACGTTCTTAATACTACAGAAATGTTTGTTTCCTGTGCTTTCCTGACATTTTTCTCATACAAATGTATGGTATCGGACAGAGAAACAAGCAAAACACTTTCTGTTGACTAAGTCGGTAGATCACGAGTAGCCGTTTGATATGGAATTATCAACTCGCTACGCTCGCTGATAAATTCCATATCAAACGGCTACTCGTGATATCCTATACATATCATAGCAAACTGTGTGTGTGACAAACCATTTCTACTAAAAGAAGATTATCAGAATAGACCACAAGCTTATTCAGTCTTATCCAGCAAAGCATCCTGTCAAACAGAAGTATACTAGATATCAAAAATAGTTCATACAAGTACCCATTGTTGATATAGCTGTAAACCTAGGTGTTCAAGTACAGTTATGCAAAATGGATAATGTACACCAATTAATTAAAGATGGTCGTTTAAGAAACATACAAACGAAAAGTAACCTGATGATTCAATTACAGAACCATATTGTTGATTATCAGCGTTCTTCACCTGCATGTAACAATTATTTGTAAACAAAATAGAATAGTTGAATTGTTATATCTGTTTATAAGTGTATTAAATTTGAGTGAACCTGTACATAAGGATAAACTCCTAGGTCGTTTGAATAACCACATCTAATAACAAAAAATGAAATTCATCTTCAATGTCACTGTTTAGGTACGTGTACATAGTATTTTTCCGATTTGTTATGATTTTGAAAAAATCTTTAGGAAACAACATTAAATATTTGATAGCTTGATTATACATATATTCCAATATATATGTCCAATTCATTATATTTTACATGTTCCTTTCTGTTGCTTTTGTAGGTAGGTTTTGAAAACAAAAAGGTTTTTGAGACCCCTTCTTCAATTGCATCTTTTGTGAATGTGCAAAAGCATTGAATGAATTCATTGAAAACATGTGTTCGTTAAGATTTCAAATTGTAATGTATTTGTATGAATTGATGTATTATCTATAAATATAATATTTTACAGCAAAATTGTTGGTTTCATTATTTCCCAAAACAACCACCCATTATTCTTTTTTCCATAAATGGACTATAGGCCCTCTGAAGTTTGACAAGAGACAGGCAACGGCCAGCAGCTGGTTTGCTATGACTGCTAAAGACAACGGCAATGGAATATCAAATAGATGGAACTCTTTTATCCTTCTGTTGACTCATTCAATATGGATACGCAACTTTGCGATTTGTTCCTTCTCCTTAATTTCAGATTTGGTTTTTTTTGTTTGCAACTTAAAAATGGTGGTATATTTAGGGTAACTTGTTTTTCACTTAATATTTTCTTTATTGTAATACTTTTGTCAGCTATAACATCATCGCCTGGCTCTGAAAGGTCCAAGAGTCCCGAAAGCTTTATTATTTCTACAAAGGTGAAATAAAAGTCATAATCCCGTTTGGTGCAAAACCAATGATACATTTAAATGTACAGCAACTTTTATAGTTCGAATAGACCTGTGAATTTAGTAAAGGTGAAGATGGATGTTGCGTTTTTAATTTAGTGCAGTCAATGATTACTCTTGTTTTAGGATACTGATCTTTAAAACAGTCGGCATTGTTTCTTGTATTATCTAATATTCAAAATAAAAAGTTTGACCATGTGACAATTTTTTCTGCTATTGAGCAGCTGAACCGTACTGTCAAACGTTGCTCTCACAAACCTACACTTAACTTAAAAATTAGAGCAAGTCATCAATCAGGAGCATACTTTTATTTCTGCCAAAAAGACTTGCAATTTCAGATCCATCATAGTAATTACTCAACATGTTGCTCGCAGAAGGCTCAATATATTTTATTAAAAAGAATTAACTATATGTTACAAAACCTGTGTGGAATTTAATCAAGCTGTCATCGTTACTAAACCTGGATACAAGAAATCGTTCAGAATTTATTTAATTTTTTTTATCGATACAATCTTCTTTTTTTATTGTTCTTTCAAATCTCCAACTCCTCTTCGTAGGCGACATGCAATGGAACAGATGTTAGCATTTCACTGGTAGAGGGTTGTTCTTCAATTACGTCATTGAGCTGATGTTTTGTCTGCAAGACGAAAAGTCATGTTAAATAATATATTTTTTTAACTTAAAACTTTCATTTTAATGTTGTCTTTACGAAAACTATTCTATGTATTTTTAGAATAAATTGGTGAAGTTCTTACTGTTTTGATGGTGTCTCGTTTGGTGCTAGTATCTTTCTCATAAGCTCTCTCCTTTCGGGCGTCTACTTCTGACAGTCAAATATACTGGGAACAGCATCTTGCTTAAAACGTCTTCTGTTTAGAGTCCAACCACTATTAATATCTTTGGTGAAGTGTATTGAGCAAACCGCTGTTGTATTAGAACTCTACAATACACCAAAGATATAAACATATACGGTCCAGAATTCGATCCTTTTTCAATTAAAACACACAAAAGCCATTTTAGAAATGAAACTCTTTAATAGCAAAGCAAAAAGTAATATTAATAAATTGAAAGAACATCATACATGTTAATGTCCATTTGATGAAATATACGATACTATGTGTAATAAACATTTCTTGAACAAAAAGGCATTTGATATTTTACTGCCTTTTCCTTAATTCCGATCACTGCTATCACCTGTAACTGTCATTGCTAGTATGGCTGGAATCTTTGTTTACATCTGACCCATCTTAGCCTCTTTCTAATAATGGAATGCAAAGCATATTATTTGAGAATACTTTACATCTGCATGAATGCGATTTAAGCTGTCCAACTCGATTACAAAAAAACACACCTAAAAATGGTTTGAATGTGAAGCAATGGAACCTACATAAGATCACAAGAGTGTTGATGTTTATATTGTGTCCCTAGTTAAGAGTATCTTTTGCATACAGTGTCTATGACATTTCGCTGCCAGGATAGTCTATCATTTACATAATGTGGTCATGTACTCCGAACAAATGGAAGAGCAGAGCCCAAAGACTTTCCAATATTTTATTGCCTAAATTACATACTTTACGACCATTTCGTTGCTCAGATGCATTTAACCTGTGAAACGTACAAGTCTACATTATATTGCAATATCCGGTAGTTTCCGTTGATATGGCTGGACCACTGCCGTTGAACGTGGTTGACTCGGCTTTCTTATTGGCTATTTTAGTTCGTGTTACGTTACCTATAATTACAGCTGTGTTTGGTTGCGCGGGGATTTGGCAGCAATGAAGACTGGAGAGAGATAGCACAGACCTTGCGTGAACAGAACCGCAGATTAGGGAGACAGAACCTGCGACTACAAAAGGTTATATATCATTGTCACCTCATTTTTTATGACTAGAAATAATAATGTATTTCCAACTAAAATGTTCAGTCACATTTGTATACTGATGCTCATTGCGTGTGTTTGTCTTTTTCTCGTTTTCCTCTTTGCATATTAAGGTGAACTATGTTGTTATCGAAAAAGGTTTCGGATCTATTTTCACATCTACGAATGTGTCGTTTGTTTGTTTTTTTATCGAAGGAGTAGAAATGCATGCATGACATACACGATGGCGTTGCTGTTTTCATAGAAACTAGGCATTTGTTGAACACTATTGAAATCATTTTAAAACTGTAGCTAAATACGTATCTTTAAGACTAAAGAATACAATGACATGTTATAATAAGATATATGTTGACGTATGGTCCTTGTCTAACAGACGGTTGTTCTTTGTTTGTTATCTAAGCATACCCACTGTATGACAATATTTCACGAATTTTTAACATACTTGTATCATAGAGATATGACGCTTACGTGGTAAAATGATATGAACAATTCTGAATACAATAATACATGGTTGACCACTGCTTTCAGTTCATAATTGCCCCATCGGAAATAATAAATGCGTGAGGGCTCAAGTCCGAGGGAATTTCTTTTTGGACAATTATCAACCCAAAGCAATGGTCAACTATGTCTTATCCTGTATAATACATATGTTTGGACATAAGTCAATGATGTTAACCGTTTACGAAAAATTATATTGTGGAATAATGTCAGATTAGCTAAGCATGAAGCCCAAACGTAAAACATGAGCCATGACAAATTGGTATTTAATGAGCTATTAAAGATAACTAGTAATGGAAAATTGAAATAGGAAAATCATTTTTACGTGTTTTCGGAATAAGACGGCAAAAGATCCATTCTTCAATCATTTCATTTTTACATCGTATCGGCTGATTTCAACGTTCCTTTCATGTATGCCAACACAGCTATAAGGTCGATTAATAGCATTTGCATAATATTCAAGTCAGGAATGAACCTGCCAGTGGCCATTTCGCTAGAAAAGTTTACAGTTTTCAGCATAAATGCTCAAAAACAAGCTTTTCAACAAAACACATCTTGTTTTTGACCTTCCTTGAATGTAAATTTCCGGTACTGCGACTCCCGGTAGTCCTCGATATCGAAACACGGAAGACATATTTCATTAACGGTAAACTCTGTACTGCTGCTATTTTCACTGCTGCAGTGAAATTGTCGGTTTAAAAATTGCGGTGCTTTTATAAATTTTGATTCCAGTACATGGATTTTTATTAAGCATTAAGGGATGTATTCTAATATTTCCAAAAAATACCTATTTATTTGAAAATCAATCACTAACTGAACTAAAAACAGAACTTTATGTCTTATAACAAAGCCAGGAACAGATCTCGCGGTACCTTCAGATTGGCGTCCGATTAATCCTTTAAATAAAGAATATACAATCGCAACAAAGTCCATAGCGAAAAGAATAAAGAACATAATCAATAAAATAATATCGACAAATTAAACCGGATTGATGAAGGGAAGATATATGGGGGGGGGGGATGGAAATATAAGACTAATTAAAGAAAATGTTAAATTTTAGAATAACTCAACTTATAATCTCTATCGGGGCTACTTATACTTGTCGATTCTGAGAAAGCGTTTACAGCATTTAAACACCAATTATAAGTAAATGTCTATTATATTTCAATTTAAGAAACGAGCTTCTAAATTCGAAAAAATGTTCTATTAAGATATATAAATAAAACCCAAAATATTTTTTGTATATGATGCAACCATTTACACCAATATATTTATAAGGTTCTTTAAAAGAGAACTCAATTAATTCAAGATTTTTATCATATGGATAAAACAAAAAATTAATTTTATTCAATAGTATTTCTAGAAGGTAGCTGAAATGGAACTAAAAAGTGAAAGAAGTCGTTTCGTCGTATTCTTTGCGTATGCAAAAACACTTGAAATCATCGTCCAAATCACATTGTTCCTTTCACAGTTTTGCCAAATCCACTGGATCAACCGAGATGAAATACAAAATATAGTTTTGCTTGAATATGGGATTACAAACCTCATATGTTTTTGGTTTAAAAAAATAGTTATACCACTCCCTGGAGGATTGAGGACAGGTCATCCGAATATAACAATATTTATACAAGCAATTCAATTAAGCATGATAAAATGTTGTATGGGTAAAAGAAATCATTGGAAATGGATTTTCTTAAAATATATACTAGATAAGAAAGGTGAAATGTTCAATTTTAATGTAAAGTGAATACAAACTATATAAAACAAGTCAGTGGCCAAACCAACCTTTTTTAAAACATTCTTACATCTTTGAACATAAACAAAACCACACACACATAAGCAAGGTCATATTCCGGAACATATCCGAATGAAATTTTAGGAATGAAACATTTTATTTTAAGCAATGGCACGACAAGGCATACTCTAATTCGAACATATGTTTTACTTAAGAAATAAGAGATTATTTATTCATTTGATAACATTCAATTCTTTTTCCATTGACAATACAATCGTAACTACAAGAAACATAATTCATTTTTAAAACAAAATAAAGAGTCTGTCTCTCAAATATCTTTAGGTGTTTTTTCCCCTTATCTTTTAATCGAACGATTACAGAACAATTAGTACAATGTTTTCCCTGATTTGTTGTATCAATTGTATACATTTTAATAAAACATAGGTTTAGTATTTTGTTGCGGACGCGAAATTTGTTCAAAACTGTTCATGAAATCATGAAATATAACTGTATGGTTTTAAAACTATTTTATTATGCACATTATCCAACTAACATACATTTTGAAGCTATAAAATGTTTGCGTTTAAAGCGTACTGAATATATTGTTGAACTAATCTTTTACAGGTATTCACTGGTTTAGAGCACATGTGTGCTGCTCTCGGCAAGGGAAGTGAGGATGGAAAGGTTTGTGAATATTAGGTTCATTATTTCTACAATAAAAATGTTTATTGTGTTCTATATGAATGCTTTTGTTTACATTTCTAAAAGAATCGGTAACTTAACGTTTGACTAATGCGGTTAAATATTTGCAATGATACTTGCTTTCCTCCATTTACCATGATAGTGACTATCATTTATTTTTTTATACAGCATGAACACTATTCATGCTATACGCTAGCGTGAATATGGTGCAAATTATACTTTCATCATTTTCGGAAAGATTCAATACGCATTTTTATCAAAAGAACTACATCGTTGATTTGGTATCACCTTAATGCAATTCCTTTACTACCAGAGAGCAAACAACTGGTCCGATGAGGCCCACTCCTTGGAACGGGTAAACCTGGAAGTTCAGTCAGTTAGTTCTACAGGGCTACGTGAAGGCCTGGACTACGTGAACGTTTCGGTCAACTACATAGCGCCACAAGATCATGCCGTTTATTTCATATTCTTCTACAAGTCTGCCCTAATGTGGCAAACAGGTGATGAAATACAAACAGTTGCATACAATTAGTTTACCATTTGGTATAGGAAATGCATATCTGGTCCCTGTATTATGATACTTTAAATAAGTTTTTCAACTAAACACAATCTTGCGTGACGTTCTTCGACAATTGTTTCGGCAAGTTCATGGTTAAATAATAAGGTGGTAAATAAGTAAAACAAAACCGATCATCTATACTGATATATATATATTTCAGTTCCTATAAATTATTATTAACGTTCTCTAAATCTGATTGAGCACGAATCGTTGTCATCTGAGCCTCTTGTCACAAACGTCCTAAGTTAATTTTGTTGTAAAATGCTATCATAAGAGGACATATGATAAAAATGGTGTTTGTGATACAAATAAGTTATTCTACAATCAGCCAATCAAAATCAGTTATGTAATATAAATATTGTGAAATTTAGGAATTCAGTTTTCTGCGCCTGAGTATAAAACTCAGATTCGAGATGTTAGTTAATTCGGACCCTAGTCTATTCATTTTATGAATGAACTCATATAATATCGAGAGTTTTGTCCAAAAACTGTAAGCTTTACCTTCAGTCGGCAATCTTGAAGTATTGAAAACATTTTGTTGGTATATTCGATGACGTCAGACTGTTTCAATCGATTGCGTTTCAGTTTTAATCGATTTTAAAATCTTTTTAAATATGGATAAATATATTTAAATTATTTAACTTATCAAGAAAAGAAAATGTTTCTTTAATAGTTACTTTCGATTGTTTTAGCTGGTCACATGAGTCGTGGGGCAAAGAAACACGAGTATATATCAACCGTTAAGTTAGACAAAAACAATCTGGACAATATTTCGTTTGGATCCATTTTCCTGGAAACCTTAAATAAAAGTATTGACGCCGGAATAGTCATGAGTGCAGTGTCCGTCGATACCACGAGTGATATGCCTGAGAAACGGACTAATTATCTCCGGTTTAATTCTACTGAAATGGCCTTACCAAATGAAAATACTACAGTAATTGGAATTTTAAACCAAGATGCCAGAGATTCCGGACAATTTTTGCGGGGTGCTTAAACGGCGGTATTCTTACAATTGCGCACCCGTACAATGTAAAAAATGCCACGTTGGTTGACATATTGATGTACATCAAAAAAGTGAAGGTAACATTTAAGAACCATGCTAACAACACTCAACCGGCATTTTACAAGTATCAAAAAAAATATTTACATTAACGAAACAAAACAAAGTATAAGATGTTTGGCCATGGGAAGCAAAGCTCCGTCGGTGTCCATGGTGAAACTGCTGAAGAACGGGAGGGAAAAACTTGTGAGAACTGAAAACATAATGTACGATTCTATGCAGACTATGAAAACTCGAACCTTTACCCGTCAAAGAACTATCAAGGAACTTACGTTTGGAGGTAAGACTACCATTTTCTATTCAGATAGAGCAGTGTCATGTTTTATAATATGAAAATCAGATATTGTGCCAGAAGATTTCAATTTTGTTATTACTGATTACCTAAAACTTGTTTAAATCCCGATTTAACTCATATTTATTATAATTATTTGATATCAACACGTATGTGCTAAACGCCAAATGGTGGTTATTAAATAAGGATTGCTAAATCGTGCTTTAACGATATAAAAGTTCACATAGTCTGCATGTACAGATATTCGCATTCGCTCCTGCTAATAAATGCCCAATGCAGACATGTTATAGCTCAAGACAACACAAAACTCTTGCCTATATGCTATCATATTCATGTACATCGTATCTTCAGAGCAACTCTTGGAGAAGCAACATCGAAGCAAACTTTTAACGTGATGCCGTACAAGCCTGCCAAATTTGACCTTAGCAAACAGGGGTTGTGAAAAACACGACGGACAAGGTTGTTCTGTCCAGTAAAGGTCATGGTAGTCCGAGACCAAAAGTTGTACTGCAAGTGTATAACGAGTACGGACAAGAAATGACATCGCCAGAGTTTCAGGTGTATATGAACTGTCATGTTGAACTTAAATACCTTGGAGAATTCTATTGTAAGCCTTACCACACCCCTAGGTATTTTTTGTATTTAGTTTTAAGTGTTGTTTTTTGCTAACGTCATTTTGTAAAACCTAACAAAGCATACAACAGTAGAAGTATAAAACAAGATATTCACAGCAGACAAAACACTACATACGCTTTTGCTAAATAGACGAATGATACACGAAAAAGAAACACTTGAACACACGATGAATACCAATTTCATTTATGTTAGGGTTAGCGTAAAACACGGTGAAACCCGCCGACTTTTGGTCACAATTCTTTCTAGATAGAGGAGTTAATCAAAGGACACACTTCTCGTAAAACTGTGACATTGCCGTCGGAGGAGGTCAAAACCGTGCACACTGTGCTATGTACTTTGCTGCAAAAAGAAGGACCTCAAACACAGTTATCTTAACCAAAGTACAAGATTGAGATATTTCCTGGTTTGATAATGGAGGAAGACTTTGGCCGGTTCCCAAACACCACATCTCTCTTTAACCGTTAACATGACAACATGTCGTGGTTGTTTTAGACGTGGCAAACCTCTGCCAACTGATATTTCAATAACAAAACAGTGTGTTTTGTACAATGGTAACGACAGTTAAACTTATTGAGACATTTCTAAATTATAATGGTTTAAGTTAATCTGAGCTAAGGTCAAAAGTGCTGTTAAAGTTTCAAAGAGGATTTAAAGAGAGTCAGTTTGTACAGTTACGTTCAGAGAGGTTGTGGTTGCAATTCGCGACGTGTACATAGAGAGGTTGCGATTCACGACGTGTACATAGAGAGGTTATGATTCACGACGTGTACATAGAGAGGTTGTGATTCACGACGTATAGAGAGGTTGTGATTTACGACGTATAGAGAGGTTGCGATTCACGAAGTGTACATAGAAAGGTTGTGATTCACGACGTCTAGAGAGGTTGCGATTCACGACGTATAGAGAGGTTGTGATTCACGACGTGTACATAGAGAGGTTGTGATTCCCGACGTGTACAGAGAGAGTTTGTGATTCACGACGTGTATATAGAGGGGTTGCGAGTGTACATAGAGAGTTTGTGATTCACGACTTGTACATAGAGAGTTTGCGATTCACGACGTGTACATAGAGAGGTTGCTATTCACGACGTGTACATAGAGAGGTTGCGATTCACGACGTGTACATAGAGAGTTTGTGATTCACGACGTGTACATAGAATGTTTTTTATTCACGACGTGTACATAGAGAGGTTGTAATTCACGACGTGTAATTAGAGAGGTTGCGATTCACGACGTGTACATAGAGAGGTTGCGATTCACGACGTGTACATAGAGAGGTTGCGATTCACGACGTGTACATAGAGAGGTTGTAATTCATGACGTGTACATAGAGAGGTTGCGATTCACGACGTGTACATAGAGAGGTTGCGATGCACGACGTGTATATGGAAAGGTTGCGATGCCTGAAGAGTACGTAGATTTGTTGTGGATCGCAATCTCTTAATGATCAGTATTATGTTTGCAATAGATATTTGTCTTGCAAATAATAGTATGGAACTATTCAAAACTGTCAGATATGTGTAGTGATGTTCCCGATATTTTGTTCACTTGGCATGCACAAAGAAAGCGAAAATAGAGCGTCAAGGCTTGCGATGAATGCATTATCAAATGACTACCATGAGAGTAACGTACACACTATTATTATGTACATGCATGGTTATTTTATGCGCTTTCGAAATATGACCGAAGTTACGAATGTATTGCACATTAAACAATTGTAAACCTTCACATTATTAATATGTTTAAATATATGCCATGTATAGGCGTGGTTAATATTTATCTCCCGACGATAAAATGTTGTAAAATTGATTTCATATTTATTTCATATCGATTTTATTTCACTCATTTTTATAGTCATTACATGCCATCTTATATGTTCGTTGTGAATTGAAAATACTCTAATGTGAATATGCTTATAAAACATTGACTTGAATAGGCCTTATCTTCACTGTGTATAGCAGATTTTCACAAAACGCACAAAATACAACCTAGTTCTGACACCATATATGATGTTATGTTGATATTAATGCTGATAACAACTAGCAAGTGCTCTAGCGATTGTTCTTCACGAATCTCAAAACAATCTCGTAAAACAATGGACAGGGACAAAACTACGCTGTTGGAATTGAAGTCGCTTAAATGTAGTCGCCTGGTAGGTCAATGTTGTGATGCATAAGAATTGATCAAGCTATCCACTGAACATTTAATGATATTTTATCGAGTCATGAGCAAAATTGTTGAATGTTGATGCAAGGTGGCACGAAGTAGGCTTTTGTATCATATACAATGGTATTGCTCTACTAATTACTCATATGTAAAATCAATGTCCATAATCGCCAAGATGACACTAGGAAGAGACAATCTCTTTTCCGGCTGTGTGACCACCAGCCGAACTCTACAGAAACAAGCTCAGTAGTCGTAAGTTTAAATATAAACATCGTTTAATAGCACAGGGTAAACACCAAAGACATAGAACACAAAAACAAACCATACACTAAAATACATCACATCTGCTTCTGATATCAAGGTATTTACGCGCCCCAGGAAAAAAAACTTATTCACAAAAATAATTGCCGATTCCTGTAGATTTTTCCGTCACTTGCTCGTGGTATTTCAACAGAAGCGTTTCTAAAATGAAGGTTTTTCTAACAGTGATTATCCTAGGAACATATTTCCAGGTAAGCTTTGATTCTTTTTTGTACTGTTTCATGCAGATTATATATTTTATGCATATTATGTGCGTATTTATTTCTAATGTTTATCCTTTGAAAACATTTGAATTTATTCTTTAATTCTAATAGTAGACAATTGATAATGAGATTAAATAAGATAAAATATGACGCAGCAATTTCATATGTTTTGTTTTAAACATTGTTTCAAAAACAATACAAGCCAATTAATTCTATTATTTGTATTACTTTGTGCTAATTTATACATTTTTGGCCTGATTGGCCAATAGTGTGGCTTGTTGAAACACCTTTTGGCTTCTTGCAATTTGTCACCAACACCTGTCGGAAAATACTATTTTATTATACAACTGTGCCGAGTATCTTTATAATTAGTTTAATTAATGCAATACGCTATGTTTTAAAAATCAAATGGAAATACAGACATACACGCACGCACGCACGCACGCACGCACACACACACACAGCTACATCATCTACCCTTTAAGAATCTTAGCCATAAGTCTACGATCCGTGGTCACTGCTGGCATGAATGTAGCTCCTCGTAAAGATCGTTCACAGAAGACTGCAACACTCTTTGTATAAATCTTGGATAAGAGTCACAGACGCTTTCCAAAATCGCCAAAGTTATATCGTTTCTACAGCAGCCGTTCCATTCTGAACTTGTCAAATCAAGCGGCTTCTTGTTGAATATTGGAAACTATCCTTCTTTTTTCATTGTGTTAGAAATAATGCAGACATTCAATAGTTGTAATCTGGTGACCTTGTTAGTCCGTGCTCAAACGGCTGCCGGATTTAATTTGCTATTGTATTTTCAAGGTGTGCACAAGAAAAGCCCCAGTCAATACGGTAAAAATATAATAAAGTACTCAAGGTAAACAAAGAATGAGGCGAACACGATTTGTAAATTATGCATCCTGAGAGAGAAAGTGCCAAAGTATAGGTCTCCATCAAAATTAATGCATGTTAAATTGACTTAGTTTCAAAACGATGGCTATACTGTTCTGTTACCGCTGATGGTGCCATCGGTGTCATCAGAACTGATATCCGCAGCACAGGGTCTTCCCCAATTTGAATTAAGGTAATATTCAGCTCCTGTAGATTTAATTTCAAGAAGTAACAAGCCAAACATTTAAAATCCATTGAAATGTGTCATGGAAACATCATTACTTCAGTAGTACACGTGTGTAACCTTTTATGGCTGAAACCGAGCCAAAGACGACGTTTTTGTATGGGTCCCGGGGGATATGCTGCGGTCAAATCAAATGTTCAGAACAAGAAAAATAAACTTCTTACTAAAACATAGCCACGCACTTAAACATAGTGCTCTTTGGCTGTTTTCCTACTGATATTAATTGCAGTTTAAGATAAAACTTAAGATCAAATTTAGGCAAGTGTGTCTGTCCGTGTCGCCTTGTTATTACTCACATAACTTACATGCAGAGTTTGTGTGTGATTTCAGTTGCATTTATATATACTTATTAACATGTCATTTCCAATACATATTGAGCAACAGTGAATTATAATTATTTATAACATCATCTGTAAAGCTATAACACTGTCTCAATTATCAAAGCTGAGACCAGGTAGTAACGTGTGTTTAGGACTATGGTTAAAGCTACATGGAATATCACAGTCTTCCCATGGTGTTATTTTAAATGTAATTATTAATTCATCCTGAATTAATCAATAAACATTGTATTTGCTAACATGGTCACCATTTTACTGTGAAGAAGTTATTCGCTATTTCAATAACACGAATAACTTTAGTGCATCGCTATGAAAAGAAAGGCCAATGCAAAATAACTTTAAGGCCTTTCTACATTTTCCTCACGAATTTTAAAAGTTTAACATTTATAGCAAAATGAATGTTCGAATATTTCATGAAAGGACTCTCACGCTTTTTTTGTTAAGAAAGGTTCCATTTTTTATCATTTTTTAAGTCATTTTTATTTGTTTAATCAGTCATAAAAACAATAAACAGATATCACATATTGGAACAACAGCACAAAACTCCACAAACAACAGAGTACATATATAAAAAACTGTTTCAAACTTATTGTTGGCCATTAAATATTTAATTTCACGGTCACTGTAAAAAGGGCATACAAGCAAAAAGGAGAAGCTACTCTGTATTTTGTTCGGAGCTATTGTATAATTTAACAAGTGTCTGTATCACAATATTACGTTAGCTCTTATTCAAACATAATATATGACTCTTATTGACGATAGTTATCTGCATATAAGGATAAAAATTGGTAATATATATATAAAACATTTCTGTGTTCATTTACAAATCTGGTTTATCTATGTATATGTTTTTGAAATTTTCCATAGTCTCTATCATTGTCTAAGTATGCATAATTATGGGCAAAACAAACGGTTATACATTGTCTTAGTCGCCTCTATATAATACTGAAAGGATCTTGGCCGTTTTGTATTTGGATCATTGTGTGTTTCCTTTACAGCTATGTGTGAATGGACAGCCAGGAATCGACGGCAAGGCGGAGCTACATAATATGATCCGGAGTCTTCAGGACCAAAACCGCCGCATCACCGCACAGAACCAACGGCTGAACTTGGTGACTATTTAGAATATTCAATGTTTGTTGATGTCTTAATTTCGCTGTTTTTTTAACAATATTAATACGAATAGAAATATTAATCACAAAACGAAATACCTTTGTGAACACAATTTCCGGGTCCAAGCGGCAGGCGAAGTGATGTAGAGGGTTGGGATGAAATCTTACCGTTAATTTAATACTGAGATTTGGGGATGCACTGAAATACAACCGTTCTTTATTTGAAGTAAGTATAATTCGGATCCGCGGGACAGGGAGCGCATTTCCCAACTCCGTCCTATGATATGCCGCGTCGGTTGTAAAATCCAGGATCCTCCCATGAGCATGTGAATGTTCTATATTTGAAATGGAAACTGAATCGACAAGCCCAATCGCCATTACCTTAATGAACATACTGTTAGGAGGCGCAATGCAATACATAATCCGAGAGACACACAACGTCACGAATACCAAATACATATTACATATGCATTGAAAAATCATTATTAAAGTATCCGATGCACATTTATATCCGTTTGGGATATCAGTGATCCTGCATTAATTTGAAAATGCTTTTTAGAAGAGAAATTATATGTGAATATTTCACCAAAATATACTATTTAGAAACGTTGTCAGCAAAGACCGATTGCAACATAGAAATTTTAATATTCAACGATATATAAATGTGTCTATTGAAATAGGCATAATTTCGAATGCGGATCGGTTCGTTCTGCTACTACGAAATACGCACCAAAGGGACTACACCGCTTACTCATTTTAACTGTTGGCATTCGACGTTCATTACTATGAAGGTCCTGCGTCATCTCCGTCGTCCTCCTTTTTCTGATATTCCTACTGTCATTTATGGCAGCTCAATATAATTCATTCCAATATGCAGAGCCTTTCCAGTAAATACGTTTTTGTATGCAGATCTACTTAATTTTGTCATGCTAGCTATCACAGCAACATGGTTTACACCTTATATTGATTCATCCCCTTTGGTATTTCCTAATTTGCACATTCCTTACAGAAGACATAGACTATCCGATCCACATGGAGGTACAATTGGTATATAAAGTGCGATATATTTGTTTGGGAACGACGGGATTTTGAAATTTACAATTTATAATGCATTATCATAGAATTACGCATATGGAATAGACGTCTTAAGTTAGGTTCATTTTATAGATTTTCTAATTATAATTCGTCAGTTTTGAATGCATAAACAATTAAATAGGACTGGCAGTTGATACTGGTATAAATGATATAGTCATCGCGGGCAATCTCAATCTTGACATGAACACATCTTTTTGTTGTCAAAATGAAGAGTCTCTATGTCAGCAATTTCATCTTACACAAGTAATTCGTGATTCATCACATTTACTGAAACACCCGAGACTAATAAATTTATTCCTAGTTTTATCTCGAGATATCTCGATAAATTGTCTTTTAGTGTGGTGTTGGTAAACCATTTCTTAAGAAATCTATTTGCTATCATTCTTCTATAGATTGGAAATAACAATTTTGATTGCAAATTATGATTTCATACCTACCTCAAAATGTATGCAACTTTTGTTTATGTGAAATATCTATACCGTCACGTATATCGTATCAAGTCACAGTTCGCACTAGGGGCCTTCACTGGTTTCATAATGATATAACGTCAGAGAAGAAGGGCTAAACGTTCTACCAATGAACACCAGTGGCCAATAAACCTTCAGATACGCAACAATGCAACCATGTAAAACAACAGTAACAAGAACTACTACACAACACTCGCAGTATAAAAGCCTGGCCTCTCTACTTTGTGGAAGTACGATCGCTCCATCAGAGTTTTGAATACTTAAGTGTTGAACTACTGTTTTTTATCAAATGACTGTATCTTAAGACCTCTATCCTGTTATCCACTATGGCACACCCAATGAACCAAACATAAACAAGGCAAACCTCAAATAGCTTATTCACATATTAAACCCATCTCAATGTACCGAACATGACTCTGCCATATGCTTGTGTTTCTGGTACATTGTCATGACAGGACATTGATATTACCCGCCAAGACATTCTTGACACATAAAACATCCTGAAAACTGGAAATGAAACCGGTCCCAACTGTATAAATAGCTTGTTTTACGGAAAATTGAAAAAAAATAACACCCGCTTCGGCATCTCTTTAATTATTCTCTTAGATCTTTGAAAAGTACTGACACATTGGAGAGTTGCACATGTATATGCTATTTATAAAATGTCCGATCCCAAAGAGGTAAGTAATTACCGTCCAATATCTTTATTTGGTGTTCTAAGCAAGGTGTTTGAAATAATTATGCAATAAATTCAGTTTCTTGACTTCTCTTCAATAACGTTTCCCTTATTCCCTTCCAGTAAGGCTTTATTACAAAGGATTCCACTGTCAATCAGCTTGTATAGATTATACTCTTTTTGTCTTGCTTTAGATCAGGGAAAAGCCTTTAATCTCGGGTGACACAATGATATTCTTTACAAGCTTAGTCATTGTGTCTTTATTATTGTAGATAACTGATTATCTCATTTAAAGAATGTATTGCGTTTTTTTTTGTCTGGAAATTAGTCAGACATCGTTACAATATCTGCCGGGGTCCCTTAGGCCTCAGTTATCGGACCCTTACTTTTGGTGATATATATTAATGGTATTGTTCATGAAATTCAATCACCTGTTCGTCTTTTAATTGCTGTACATTACCCTTCCATTGTTGCCGATCATCTCCGTGCTGAAATGAAAAGGATTCACACGTGGGGTGATAGTTTGCTTGTATCATTTAATCTAGCAAAAAACAGGGACGCATATCTTCTCTCGTAAATAAAAGTAATTACACCGATGCATCCACAATTATATGAATAACGTTCGAATAGAAAAGTTACAAGTCACACTTACCAGTAACTGCACTTGGCCTGAACACAAAAGTTAAACAAAACCCCTGGCAGCGTATATACTCCATGCGATCATTCAAATACGTCCTTGAGCGAAAATATACTTTCAAGGGCTTTATACAATACTCATTGGATTTTTTTTAGAATAGCAGACGTTGTCTGTGATTATCGTACTCTAGTTGACAAAGGCGACTTAGAGAATGTACGACACGAAGCGGCACGAATTATCTTCGGTGCAACACGACTTGTCTCTGTATCAAATTTGTACTCTGAAACGTGACTTGAATCTCGAAAGGAAAGAAAACTGAAACAAGAATGTTGTATTACATGTCTTATTCTCATTATCACATACAACCTCCTTTAATCCGAAAAGCTCTACTAACCTTCGAAATATTGCATCTAACTCACAATTACTATCGACCATCTTTTTGTCATCTACCATATGTTTTAAAAGCTCTTACAGATGTTCGTTATTTCCAATCATTGCCTTCATTTCAGATTAACCTTAACAAGAACAGAACTATAGTACTCCAAGTCTATTATGATGGTGATCGCGAGATTGTGTATGAACCATAGCAGTCTTAACAAACAACACTTCTCCCAAGACATTGGCGATAACCCCCAATGCCAATGTGGAGAGATCGAGGATACATATTATCTCTTCTTCATCTGTCGACTATATCATACTCAAAGAAATCATCTTTTTGACCAGTAATTCAATATCAGGGCTTTTCTCTATTCAGATAAAACGAAAGATATTCAGACAAGTTCAGCACTAAACATTTGTGATTTCCAATATAAATTATAACTTGAATCCACTATTGACCAGACCTGTCCACATCACCACTCTTATCGTTTTCCTGTCTCATTTTTGTTAAAATTTCCATATCATCAGTCACTTTACCTCACCAATCTTTGCCTTATATCACCATCTAATTCATCATAACTCATTATGTTAATATATCAATTAAACATAACCGCCTTAACACCATTATAAGCCGTTTGACGGAATGACAGAAGCGAGACAAAGCATAATTTTTAAGTGTTCTTCTCTATTCTGTTATTTATTGTTTTGTGCATATATCGCGTGTCTACTAGTCATTCAATGCTACCCAAGCAAATTATTAGTGTTTATGCTCAAATTGTGTACAAAGTAAAATGTTAATACGAACAAATATTGTTAAAAATATTTGCGGCCATTTTAACGAATTTCAGCACCTAAACCAATTTAATAAGGTAATTGTCGAACTATAATAACATTAATTTTGTTTTGTTATTTGCAGGTTTTTTCTGGCATCCAACATATGTGTTCGGCACTCCAAATGAACGACTGTACATGCAACGAGGATGTCATAGATGAGGTCAGTCCTATTTGTAAGTGCATGGAATAAAACCACCATGCGACCGTCTTTGTTTCATGATAAAGCAATTTGGTATTCAAATGATCTCGACAATTCATACCTTGTTTTTAAAAAAGTTGATATGAAAACAAAAGTTTGTAGATCCATGTTGCACGGTTTGGCAGCTTCCGCTAAACGAAAAAGAAGCAATTGTTTTCAGGTACACATGAAGGCCTTTACGTGCTTTTCAATTTAGAATTTGAAATTATCAGTTAACAAGAATATTCATCGACACTAATCCATCTATGAATCTAAAACATTAACCATACAAGCGGGTTAGTTGGCAAATGTCGAACAAATAATGATGTGGCATATACGCAGTTCCGTTAACGCCATTGTGTATTCGCACTTACGCGAAGGAGCAAAGACGCGAAAGGGCGACATAATACACATGAAAGTACAAAATTTCTAAAGGACCACGGTAAAGTCGCAGAAGGGCCAACGTACAAAGGTGAAGGGATGATGGCGAGGGCACTCCTTCGCCGTAGTACGTTTGTGTCGTCGCCGTCATCCCTTCGCGTGTTCGCTCATTCACGTTAGGGCGAAGACACGATGACCTTAACGCAACACCGTAGGCATACGTTAATAAGAAAATTGCAAAAAAGTATAGAACAGTTCGAGTATTTGTAAACAGTCTTACATTCGAATCGTGGTAAATCTGTTGAAATACTCTACATTCTAAATAATACTAGTACATTCATTTAAAACTAAACAATTAAAGTACACTTTTCAAAGCGTTTTATACGGTGGCACAGAGGTGACATCCGCAACACTTCATTTATATTGTGGCAACAACTTAGTAAATTGTGGCCACAACTTAATAACTTTAGGCCACGACTTAGTAAATTGAGGCCACAACTTAGTAACTTGAGGCCCCAATTAGTAACTTGAGGCCACAACTTAGTTAATTGAGGCCACAACTTAGTAAATTGAGGCCACAACTTAGTAACTTGTGGCCACAACTTAGTTTAGCCAATCAAAACATCCGTTCCATCTTTGCATATTTATGGTAATAACACAGTTAGTACCCCTGTTACTAAAACGCCATTTGTAGTTAACAAACGTGAATAATATGGACGAAGACAGGGATAGCCTTATATCAAGTTACTTTCAAGAAGGCCTTTCATATTCTAATATTGTCACCGTTTTGAGGGGAAGCCATGGAATTCAAATCAGTTTACGTCATTTGCACAGAATACTTAGATCGTTGACGTTGAGATGAAGAGTGTACAGTGACGCTCGTTCTGTTGTTGACTTCGTTGTCAATTCGATCGAGAATTCTGGACGCAATCATGACTACAGAATCATGCGTCAACGATGTGTAGCGAATGGATTGAGCGTACGGACACACGATGTGGCCACCATCCTCCGTATATGCGACCCTATAGGTACGTATTACGGACTGGCGAGAATAATCCATTATATCGACTTTAGTTGAAATTGTAAAACTAACATTGTGTGCTACACAAAGTGGCATATATACCGTCATTTAAAGTTTTCATAAGTGTTTATCCATATTATTTAGTTGCAATAATGCTAAAAGATGCCCTCATCATTGAAATTGGTTTAGCCCAGTGACATCATGAAAAGGGCTATTGATAGTAACGGACATCATCGGAGTTCAGTCCGCGTTGATAATCCTTTGCCGTGATAGACCTTTGTACTTTAGTTTTAGTATTGAGTGTGATAACCTAGTTTTTACCGGTGATAGTACGGTACTACGGTTACCCCGGATTTCTCAAACGGCAGTCATTGGTGTGGCCCAGTAATAACACTGTGTTACGAAGACTGGTGTTTCACGGAGGTCCACCTGTAGTCATGGATATCAGTTGTCACACAATAGTAGAAACCATACTGGCAACGTTTGTCCTGCAAGCTATTTGTCCGGCATATTTCCCGGGGAGTTAACTGTGTTATTACCATAAAGCGGCTGAGATGAAACGGCTGTTTTGATGGGCTCAACTAAGTTGTGGCCACAATTTACTAAGTTGAGGCCTCAAGTTACTAAGTTGTGGCCACAATTTACTAAGTTGTGGCCAAAATTTAGTTAAGTTGTGGCCTCAATTTACTAAGTTGAGGCCTCAAGTTACTAAGTTGTGGCCTCAAGTTACAAAGTTGTGGCCTCAATTTAGTAAGTTGTGGCCTCAAGTTATTAAGTTGTTGCCACAATTTACTAAGTTGTGGCCACAATTTACTAAGTTGTGGCCTCAATTTAGTAAGTTGTGGCCTCAAGTTATTAAGTTGTGGCCACAATTTACTAAGTTGTGGCCACAATTTACTAAGTTGTTGCCACAATATAAATAAAGTGTTGCGGATGTCATCTCTGTGCCACCGTAGTTTTAAACCATTCTGGTGTTACTCTTGTATATCTATCATACAAGATTGACATGCAATGTTCACTTGGATATTTTAGAGTTAGGAAGTCAAGAGCACTCTCCTGTTGAATCGTTGATTTTAAACTAGCGGATTCAACAGGAGAGTGCTCTTAATATTGTTTTGTTTCATATACTGCACACATCGTATCTGTGCAAGCTTTGTTCATGCCAGTGCTAAATGTAACGGTTATGCCTATACTCACACACGCATTTTGAGTTTTGGAGTAAATGCGTTTAAAGGCATTTGTCCAGTTATTATGCAATTATACACATGCTACTATATACAGTAATATTATACTTTAGAAATACATTTTGCAAAAGCGACTTTCGTTTCCACTCGTGAGATTATCAAGACACGTGAGGGCGATTATGGCATAATTGCCCAATGAAGACGAACACGTACAACATGACGTCATTTCCACGATATAGATAAGGCCGACGGATACCTGGTAGGCAAAACTATACAGAAGCACAGCATTTTTGGGGAATCAAAATGGAACAATCGGCGCAAAGAAAGTCAACTTAGTTTTACCGTGAATGACACGTTCCGTGTTTAAGTAACGAGTACTACCGGGAACAGCAGTATTTGTTATAAGTTATATAATCGGTGAAGGTGAAAAACCAGTGAGACAAAGATGAGTTGACTAAGTGTTTTCTTGAAAATATTTTTTACTTATTCTGCTAAAAAATGTAAATTATTCCAGCGAAATGGCAAGGGTCATTCAAGCCCAGATTCTTATGAGACTGCTCCTAGGCTTGATCGACCCTAGCTGTGCCCACGTATTGAAATGTACGTCAAAATCAGCCCATGTAAAAACTATTTGGAATGGAAATATTGCCGCCTTATTACTTAAACCCGTGATTAAAGGCTTGTTATTTTAATTTGCAATTACTCATTATTTTAATAGCTCATGACTTTTAAAACCAATTAATTATGTCTCATGTTTTAACCTTTTAAACTGCATACTTATTAAGTCCTTTATTTTTCCACAAAATAAGTTTTAAAACCGGTTCATAATATTGACAAATGACGAAACGTATGTATTATACAGGATAAGTCATGGTTGAACATGGCGTTTTCTTAAAAATTGCCCGAGTGACAATAATTATCCTCGGGCAATTATTCTTCCCACTGGGGCAAAAATCATAAAAGCATAAAAGCCACCGTGCATTATTCTACAAATGCTTGTTTGTAAAAATATCCATCATGTAAAATCGTGTAATCGAAAAAAAAAAATCTAAATGACGATTTACACAGTTTAGTTACTTGTTTCAGATGCAAGGAAATCTATCAGACAACAAGAATTTGAGGGTAATTACTGTCAAAACAACGGGCGGGCAGAATGACGTTGATCACGTTAACGTTTCTGTGACATATTCCGCTCCTGACGTTCACAGTTCCAACGTCATGGTGTTATTCGAAAACAACGTCATGTGGAGGACGGGTAAGTTAGTAGTTGTGTATTCCGCACGACAAGAAACATATATAAAAAACTGACAAGAGTACCTAGTGTGCTTTGTTAGAGGTGTACAAAAAATCGTGAAACGAGAAAAAGAGCTGATCTTTAATGTGATTGCGAATAGACAAAACGCTTTTCGACACAATAAGACGTTAACATCAACACTAACTTAGCCAGAACATTATCACCATGGATACATTAACTGGTACAGTTAAATGATACATGTTGTAATACAAAGTCATATTTAAAGCAAGTTAAACAGTTTTGCATATGTAAATTACATCTACATTATTAATATTCCCACACACAAGACGAAAAAAGGGTCGTAAAAACGGTATACCTGTAAGTGCAGCTTTAATGATCTTTCGTAACCGGTTAAAACTACCTGTAGCTACACGTACACTTACACGTACAAGATGTGTTTCAGAACATTACCATTGTTTATCTTTCAGCTGGTAAAAGGTTTTCGAACGATGATGGATCTTTCACATTAAGTGTGACCCTTAACACATTGGAAATCAACGAACTTAAAATGTTACGATTTGATACATCGTCGGAGGCTGAATCCATCAGAGTCGATATAAATATCCTTGAAATGAATACTGAACAGGTAAACAGTATTCCTGAAATACAGTACGACCTCGTCAAAATGAACTCTTCTTTCGATGTATCTAGCGGTCCGAACACAACACTGACTGTTATGGCGAACGAAAATATTGAAGATGATTTGGCCGAACTAGGAAGAATTGAATTGATTTCCACTGCTGAGAAAGATAATGAGACGATTATGTTTGAGGAATATTACCCTTGGAGTGATGATATCCTTATTAATTTAGAACCAAGTGATGAAGAAGGAATAAAAGAATTGACAATAACTCTTACAAATGGGATAGCCAGAAATGGCGGCTCTTTGACGTTCTTCTTGCGTCACAATCTACCAGATGTTGCACTAGTAAATAACATCGAATACGGTCTAATCACAAAGCTTATGTCCGAAGAAAAAAAAGACTTTATTGCTCTCCTCGGCCCTGTTAGTCAGCCCAGCACAGAATACATCACAAAGCCAAAACAAAGTGTAACGTGTTTTACGGTAGGAAACAGGAGTCCACTGGTTGCATTGTATAAGGTTGGGAAAAACGGGAACCAGAAACTTCTGGAGACTGAGAGAATTTATAGTGATTTTATGATGGAAGCCATTGCTTACACACCTGAAGGACCTGGAGTATATAAATGCCGGTAAGTGGTAGCATCTGTCTTTATAATTATAACAAAATGTAAACTTTGGGAACATGCACAACATACCATTACATCAATACCAATTATACAAAAAAATCCAAGAAATGTGCATAGAAAATATACATCATTATGGATCCACAAACATAAGCTACTTATAAAATCAGAACAAGTATATTTATCCCCATGCATCAGGTGAGTTGTAAGTAATACCTTGTCGATAGAAATAGTTTGCAAAACAGTTATACTAATATAATAGTCATTAACGCTCCCTGTTTGGCTCTCTTTGCCATTGTTTGGCTTTCTGAGCTCCCAGTTTGGCTCTCTACACTCCCTGTTTGGCTCTCTTTGCCATTGTTTGGCTCTCTACGCTTCCTGTTTGGCTCACCATGCTCCCTTTTTGGCTCTCTATGCTCCCAGTTCGGCTCTCTACGCTCCCCGCTCGGCTCTCAATGCTCCCTTTTGGCTCTCTACGCTCCCAGTTTGGCTCTCTACGCTCCCAGTTTGTCTCTCCATGCTCCCAGTTTGTCTCTCCATGCTCCCTGTTTGGCTCTCTACACTTCCTGTTTGGCTTTCCATGCTCCCTGTTTGACTCTACACTCCCAGCTTGGCTCTCTTCACTCCCTGCTTGGCTCTCTATGTCCACTGTTTAGCTCTCTAAACTCCTTGTTTTGCTCTCTACGCTGCCTGTTTGGCTCTTTTTGCCCATTGTTTGGCTCTCCATGCTCCCGTTTGGGCTCTTCATACTACCAGTTTGGCTCTCTTTGCTCACTATTTGGCTATCTACGCTCCTTGTTTGGCTATCTTTGCCATTGTTTGGTTTCTGAGCTCCCAGTTTGGCTCTCTACACTCCCTGTTTGGCTCTCTTTGCCATTGTTTCGCTCTCTACGCTCCCTGTTTGGCTCACCATGCTCCCTTTTTGGCTCTCTATGCTCTCAGTTCGGCTCTCTACGCTCCCCGCTCGGCTCTCAATGCTACCTTTTGGCTCTCTACGCTCCCAGTTTGGCTCTCTACGCTAAAAGTTTGGCTCTCCATGCTCCCAGTTTGTCTCTCCATGCTCCCTGTTTGGCTCTCTACACTTCCTGTTTGGCTCTCCATGCTCCCTGTTTAGCTCTCTAAACTCCCGGTTTTGCTCTACACTTCCCAGCTTGGCTCTCTAAACTCCCTGTTTGGCTCTCTATGCCCACTGTTTAGCTCTCTAAACTCCCTGTTTTGCTCTCTACGCTGCCTGTTTGGCTCTTTTTGCCATTGTTTGGCTCTTCATGCTCCCGTTTGGGCTCTTTATGCTACCAGTTTGGCTCTCTTTGCTCACTATTTGGCTATCTACGCTCCTTGTTTGGCTCTCTTTGCCATTGTTTGACTTTCTGAGCTCCCAGTTTGGCTCTCTACACTCCCTGTTTGGCTCTCTTTGCCATTGTTTGGCTCTCTACGCTCCCTGTTTGGCTCACCATGCTCCCTTTTTTGGCTCTCTATGCTCCCAGTTCGGCTCTCTACGCTCCCCGCTCGGCTCTCAATGCTCCCTTTTGGCTCTCTACGCTCCCAGTTTGGCTCTCTACGCTCCCAGTTTGTCTCTCCATGCTCCCAGTTTGTCTCTCCATGCTCCCTGATTGGCTCCCTACACTTCCTGTTTGGCTCTCCATGCTCCCTGTTTGGTTCTCTTCATTCACTGTTTGACTCTACACTCCCAGCTTGGCTCTCTTCACTCCCTGTTTGGCTCTCTATGCCCACTGTTTAGCCCTCTAAACTCCCTGTTTTGCTCTCTACGCTGCCTGTTTGGCTCTTTTTGCCCATTGTTTGGCTCTCCATGCTCCCGTTTGGCTCACCATGCTACCAGTTTGGCTCTCTTTGCTCACTATTTGGCTCTCTACGCTCCCTGTTTGGCTCTCTTTGCCGATTGTTTGGTTTCTGAGCTCCCTGCTTGGCTCTCTACGCTCTCTGTTTGACTCTCTTTGCCCATTGTTTGGCCCTCTTCACTACTTGTTTGGCTTTCCATGCTCCCTGTTTGGCACCCTATGCTCCCAGTTTGACTCTCTACGCTCCCCGCTCGGCTCTCAATGCTTCCTGTTTGGCGCTCTACGCTACCAGTTTGGCCCTCCATGCTCCCAGTTTGTCTCTTCATGCTCCCTGTTTGGCTCTCTACACTCCCAGTTTGGCTCTCTTCGCTCCCTGTTTTGCTATATATGATCACTGTTTGGCTCTCTACGTTCTCTGAATGACTCTATGTTCTCTGTTTGACTCTGTATGCTCACTGTTTAGCTCTCTATGCTCCAAGTGTGTCTCTCTACGCTCACAGTTTGGCACTCTTTGCTCCCTGTTCGGCTCTCTACCCTCTTTGAATGACTCCACGATGCCTTTTTGACTCTTTACGCTCCTAGTTTGGCTCTCTATGCCCCCTGCTTGGCTCTTTATGTTCCACATTTGGCTATCTACCCTGCCTGTTTGACTCTCTGTGCACCTATTTTGGCTCTCTATGCCCCCTGTTTAGCTCTATAAGATCCCAGTTCGGCTCTCTACGCTCCCAGCTTGTCTTATTTCACTCCCTGTTTTGCTCTCTACACTCCCTGTTTGGCTCTATACGCCAATTGTTTGGCTCTATACACTCCCTGTTTGGCCCTCTACGCTCCCTGCTTGGCTCTCTTCGCTCCCTGTTTGGCCCTCTACGCTCCCTGCTTGGTTCTATACACTCCCTGCTTGGCTATATACGCCAATTGTTTGGCTTTATACACTCCCTGTTTGGCCCTCTTCTATCCCTGCTTGGCTCTCTTCGCTCCCTGTTTGGCTCGCTACACTCCCTGTTTGGCCCTCTACCTATCTGTTTTGCTCTCTACGCTCCTAATCTGACTATACGCTCCAAGCTTGGCTCTCTACGCTCCCTGTTTTGCTCTCTATGCTCCCTGTTCGGCTCTCTTTGCTCCCTGTTTGTTTCTCTACGCTCCCTGATTGGCTCTCTTCACTCCCTATTTGGCTCTCTATGCCCACTGTTAGCTCTTTACGCTCCCTGTTTGGCTATCTATGCCACCTGTTTGGCTCTCTATGTTCCAAGTTTGGCTTTCTTCGCAACCTGTTTGGCTCTCTACACTCCCTGTTTGGCTCTCTATGTCCACTGTTTGGCTCTCTACATTCGCTGTTTGGCTCTCTATGTCCACTGTTTAGCTCTCTTCGCTCCCTGTTTGGCTCTCTACACTCCCTGTTTGGCTCTCTATATCCACTGTTTGGCTCTCTTCACTCCCTGTTTGGCTCTCTACACCCTTTGTTTGGTTCTCTACACTCCCTGCTTGGCTCTCTTCGCTCCCTGCCTGGCTCTCTACCCTCCCTGTTTGGCTCTATATGCTCACTGTTTGGCTCTCTACATTCCCTGTTTGGCCCTCTACACTCCCTGTTTGACTCTGTACACTCCCCGTTTGGCTCTATATGCTCACTGTTTTGCCCTCTACACTCCCTGTTTGACTCTGTACACTCCCCGTTTGGCTCTATATGCTAACTGTTGGGCTCTCTACACTCCCTGTTTGGCTCTCTACACTCCCTGTTTTACTCTCTACACTCCCTGTTTGGCGCTCTACACTCCCTGTTTGAGTCTGTACACTCCCCGTTTGGCTAGATATGCTCACTGTTTGGCTCTCTACACTCCCTGCTTGGCTCTTAACGCTCCCTGTTAGGCTCTCTATGCCCACTGTTAGGCTCTTTACGCTCCATGTTTGGCTCTCTATGTTCCTGTTTGGCTCTTTACGCCCCTGTTTGGCTCTCTATGCCCACTGTTAGGATCTTTTCACTCTCTGTTTGGCTCTCTATGTTCCTGTTTGGCTCTTCTACGCCATCAGTTTAATCATCTGCTCACTGTTTGAATCTATATGCTACCTGTATGACTATACGATCTCTGAATAACTATCTACGCTCCTTGTAACACTCTCGTCGCTCTCTGTTTGATTCTCTTCGCTCTTTGTATGACTGTCTGTGTTCTCTATATCACTCTTATGCCTTTTCCATGGCGTATTCCTTTTGCATTGTGGTATGTACATTACGTCTATTTAATATTCAGTTTCGCTTGGATTTACAAAAAAAAAAAAATACTTTTGATGAACGGCTCTTATAACTTCAGTGCCTGGGACAAGACTGGAAAACGTACAGAGAAGACAGTGACATTAGCGAATATGGTACAATCTGTTTTTAAAGCGGATAAAACTGGTGTGCAGCACAACTCATCAGACCACTTGACCATCTCGTGCAAGGCGTCGGGATTCCCAACACCATTGTTACGCTTTTCATTTTTCGATGAACAAGGCCCAGAAATGACATCCACATCTTTTCAGGTACGTCAGTGAACACACCCTTTGCCCTAAGCCGATGAAACAAGCTGCGACAATTGTTATAGCAGTTTTTAATTTATTAGGATTTAAAATCAGATTAAAGACAAACTTCATCAAAAAGAAGCGTCAACTACCTTAAAGAAAGCATGAACTTTATACCATACAATAGCAATGGCGCTGCCATTCTAATTTAATGGACATGCAACTATGACGTCATAATTATTCGCTTACGTCATTATTAACCATAATACCTTTTTTCGCGGTTCACCTGGAACTGACTTGGATTTACCATGCACTCTGAATGTGATCTCGAGAATGTGAGCGATTTACCACATACTAAAAATTACAGCGATAAACAAGTTAAATAGCTGATCACATGTGTACTGTCTTCGTGACTTTTGGTTCCAAGGTGACACCGTTTTGTAACAATATTTATATGAAAAACTATAGAAACAAGCTCAGTAGCCAAAAGGTTAAACAAAAGGTCCGTTTAATGGCACAGGGTAAACACCAAAGACATAGAACACAAGAACAAAAATCACAAACAGGACACATTGAACAACAGCACAAAAATCCAGAAAAAACACAGTACATATATTCTATAGAAAAAAACTAGGTGTGTTTATCAATGATTGTTACTACCGTCTTGGAACGATTAGTAAAATGTTAATTTTCTGGGGGTTAAAACCCGTTTGTGTAAACAACCTCATTCTTATCACAACACTTCTGAATAAAGTAAAAACGTAAAAGGTAACTCTTATCAAAGTATGCATTCACATTAGGAATTTTAATTATAAAACAAATAATAATAAACTAATAGGTAAGCCCCAAGTACTTCAATGATTAGGGATCCCGACTCTATATGCAGACGAAGGAATACAATTCAGAGTACCTAAAGCAAAAACGTTTAAAACATACGATGCAGTCATTGTTTAAAACATAGTCTGCCTTAGCAAATAACAGGTTTAAAACTGTGTGATCATACAGTCTCATAATGAAAAGCACCATTGTACTGAAACTGGGAACAAATAAAGAAAACATTATTAGAAATAAAAACACGATATATATTTGCTAAACCTTTGTTCCAAATAATAACTTAATTAAGATTTTAAAAGAAAGAGACGTCACACGCTGGAACATTCCTAGCAAGTCAAAAACGGATTTAAAGATAAACTTTGGATAAATATGTCCCCCTGCACGAAGTCTAAAACCTGAAGCATTGTCCTTCACAAACTGATTTCTAGTCTTCATAGACGTTTAATCATTGAAATTGTACCGAATTCACTAATTTTATGTTATGACTTTCCTTTTGTATTGACCTATACCGATCGTGAATCCTCCATATTTTCTTTTCCAATTCCATCTCTTCGTGTTGCGGAAATATCATAAATAAAAAAAAACGAAACGGCTTTTGATTTTTGTTTTACATTTCAATATAACCCGTCCATCCTTGTTTAATGTGTTTTACCCTCATATTGTAAAACATCATTACTCTGAATGTTTGCCTTCAAACTAAATAGGTATATTATGGCCCTCCTCAACAATTAGACCAATGGGAATCGCAAAACCAAAATGATTAAATGATAAATTATTTTCAATTTATTGCTAACAACAATAACTTTCAAAACCCAAACAGATGTATTCAGTGGCTTAAAGTTACTTCTATAACGTTGAGACAGAATCGCTCATACACATTTGAAGCGAATAAAACCATCTGGCTACCGAATTGATTGAAAGCAAATAACGCGGTATGACTATCGTAAAAAGCTTTTTAATTTATTGGTCGTTTATCTCGCTTTTATTAAGCATCAATATTGGTTTTATTAGATTACTTATATAATTGCTTTCACCCGGCACTCATTTTTTTCTTTTATAATGCACTGCCTATGTTGCGTGATATTGCTAAAAGTAGACTAGAAATATTTTATTTTAATGGCACTTATATTGCTTTCATTAGGCACTATAATTAGTTACATTGGGCAAGCAATATTGCTTTCATTAAGCACAAATATTGGTTTCATTAGGCAAGCAATATTGCTTTCATTAAGTACAAATATTGGTTTCATTAGGCAAGCAATATTGCTTTCATTAAGGCACAAATATTGGTTTCATTAGGCAAGCAATATTGCTTTCATTAAGCACAAATATTGGTTTCATTAGGCAAGCAATATTGCTTTCATTAAGCACAAATATTGGTTTCATTAGGAAAGCATTATTGGTTTCATTAAGCACAAGTATTGGTTTCATTAAGCACAAATATTGGTTTCATTAGGCAAGCATTATTGGTTTCATTAAGCACAAATATTGGTTTCATTAGGCAAGGAATATTGCTTTCATAAGGCACAAATATTGGTTTCATTAGGCAAGCAATATTGCCTTCATTAAGCACAAATATTGGTTTCATTAGGAAAGCAATATTGCTTTCATTAAGCACAAATATTGGTTCCATTGGGCAAGCAATATTGTTTTCATAATAGGCACAAATATTGGTTTCATTAGGAACAAATATTGGTTTCATTAGGAACAAAAATTGGTTTTATTAGGAACAAATATTGGTTTCATTAGGAAAGCAATATTGCTTTCATTAAGCACAAATATTGGTTTCATTAGGAAAGCAATATTGCCTTCATTAAGCATAAATATTGTTTCCATTGGGCAAGCAATATTGTTTTCATTAAGCACAAATATTGGTTCCATTGGGCAAGCAATATTGGTTTCATAATGGGCACAAATATTGGTTTCATTAGGAACAAATATTGGTTTCATTAGGAACAAATATTGGTTTCATTAGGCAAGCAATATTGCATTCATTAGGCACAAATATTGGTTTTATTAGGAACAAATATTGGTTTCATTAGGCAAGCAATATTGCATTCATTAGGCACAAATATTGGTTTTATTAGGCAAGCAATATTGTTTTCATTAAGCACAAATATTGGTTTCATTAGGCACAAATATTGGTTTTATTAGGCAAGCAATATTGCTTTCATTAAGCACAAATATTGGTTTCATTAGGTACAAACATTGGTTTCATTAAGCAGAAATATTGGTTTCATTAGGCAAGCAATAGTGCTTTCATTAAGCATAAATATTGGTTCCATTAGTCAAACAATATTGCTTACATGTGACTAGTAATATTGTTATCATTATTCAGTTGTATTTTTGGCATTAGACAGTAATATTGCTTTCTGAGTTAACACATGTTACCCCAGCCCGACATAACAATCAAGAAATAACTTATTGGAGCACTGCAAATTGGTGTTTTAATATTTAGGTTGTGTGTTGTTCTTCCGTCGCTGTCACAGAATGTATCCACAATTTGCTTATATTCCTTTGTATTACGTGCGAGAACAGGCTATGTTTGAGCATTTATCACTATGCTTTCAGATCACGGATAGGACTAAGGGTAAATCAAGCTGGAAGATAATGACGTTGTCTAGAAACGAGACGCTCACCTACCATACCATCATGTGTTTGTCCGCACAAGTTGACAGCGCCGGAAATAGGCTCCGTTATGACAGTTCGAAGATTGAGATATACCCAGGCCTGCATTTTGAAGCAAATTTAACAGCTTATTATGCACATAGAACATATGAATATACGCCCTAGGAGGGCCAGTATTGGGCCTTGAAGCAAACTCTTCAGTGCATTATAGTGCTTGACGACCTTTATGTATTTAGGAGGCGTTAGTCAATTGGACCTTGTAGAACGCTTATCGACGTGCATTCATTAAGGCTTATACTATTGAGTTTGCAACTTATGTAAGCATCGGGGCATCATATATTAAATAATGCTTATAAGAGGGGGTATATTCCTATCACCATACGGCGGTCGGTCGGCCGGCATTTTGGCAAAGGTTTGTGGAACAAACTTCGCACACAGTTTTAGAGTTACTACTTCGGTATTTGGTACACTTCACATCCATGATGTGTAGTAATGCCTGGCGTATTAGTCGTGAACTAATGACATTTTGTTGTAGAGTTAAGTGCTTTCGAATATGATTTTTTCTCTTCGGGCGATACTGAAGTTTGTGAATTGAACTTCTTACACTGTTTTAAATGTATCACTCTGGGACAGGGCCCACAATATCACCATGGTGTGAGGTAGTGCCGCACGTAATTTTCATGATACCTTGTTCAAATATTGTTTATTTTGAGGAATGAACCTTTGAGCATACGTGTAATGTTTTTGTTTTAATATATGTGTGTGATGTAAAGAAAGTGTTTGCAGCAATGGCACTAGATCATAAATAGTCGTTAATATTTAAATTGGGTGGGAATAATAAGCGTCAGTATATTAACGCAAAAATCAATGATTTAAAGCTTAAATAAACACACATCTGCTGAAACGTGTATCCGTGTGCTGCTGATTAGTGTATGTTTTTGAAACCAGTGTCATCATTATAAAATCTGTTAGACATGTTATGTTTTCATAACCCAGGTATGACGTTATGTAACAAACTTTGGAAACCATCATCTATAGATACACTTTGTTTAACATTTAGATTTTCCTTTGACCTTTAAATTGTATCATTTGCTGTTGATGTGTTGCGTTCGGGAGTAAATTCAAACTTAATATCATCGTTTATTTTTATCACTGTTTCAACTCCATGAATCACTAAATATATATTCGTCTTTTTATGAATCTGTTTACCGAACATAGTTATTTATCGATAATTCACCAACGTATCTTACTCAGTGGGCATTATCTTACCTGCACTTCCGATCAACCGATGTCTTTCTCAATGGAAAATGGATAAAAGAAGGAAAACTTTTATAGATTTTGTTATCAACTTCCACCATTGCATAAAACGATATGTCTGGATAATTTCACTTCAGTGAAAATAAGTTTTATCACGAGTTCCAGAAATGTAAATGATGACGTAGAGGAATTTGGCGTGATAAAAGGAATACTGTGTTTTGTTCTAAAACAAGCAAGAAAACATGAGAAAAAGTATTCATTGTAAAAGGTGTTTTTTATAAGCCGAGAAAGTGTTTGTTGAAATATTGTCGAAATACACATCTAATGTGTAATCTAATGTAAAACGTTGCCCTTCAATCATCAAAGGTAAAACATGAATATGCAATATATATGTTTCTAGCATATGTTACATATCCATGTTTGCTTTCGATAATTGAAGGGCAATATGCATGTTCAATGTAACTTGTGTCTCATAAAAATAAATAACAAACAGGAATGTGTGTATTTACGCTACCGACTCCAGTTTTGCTTGCCCTAACAGCAGTTTGAACACAGTCTGGGGAGGGGATGACCTTAAGTCAGTGATTATTTACGAAGCATTTGAAAGTTTGCATAATTTTCCAACCCGCAAAGGGGGGGGGGAAGTCTGCGTGAAGCCTTTGACAAATTTACACGCAGGCCGAATTTACATGGTGAAGTTCTTTTTATTAAATGCGAAATATCATATCAAGTAAACAGTCAATAGTTTTTGAGCCAAAGTGTTAACAAAAAAAAAAGAAAATAAGCAAACATCGGAACAAACAAAATTCAACTCATCACTACATAAGGAATTTTGCATTTCAAATAAAATCTATGATAAAAAAATGCACTTGGTATTACTCATATGTACCGGGTATAGGTGACATCCATCAAATAGTGTTCAGATGGGCTCGTCCACAGATAAATAGCCGCTAAATTATAGCGTGAGTAGTTAGTCTGAATTGGAACTCTGATGATGCAAGATCGACTTAGTTTAGTGTGTTTGGAATGATGGTCATTATGGTAACGGCAAATGAAACTTGTGTTGTTTAGGAATCTCCTCTCAACCATTGCAATAGTGCAGGAATTCTAATGGAGCTAGTCACTGAAGCAAATACCTTGACCTCTAGGGCAGGTTAAAAAGATATCACTGCCGGAATCATTGCGAGAATATATACAAAGCAGGGTAGTGTAACTATTGTATTACTGTTTGGTACAGTTATGATGAGGGTCATGAGGAAAAAGTGAGTTTGAAATGCAGCAATTTATGATATTATGATATAAGAGTAAAACGTTAAAACAGACTTAGTTAAGATGGGCCCATACAGTTTTGTAAGTTATGTGAACTCGTAGGTAATAATGTTGACCGGTGGAAATGAAGAAAAGACTAGCCGTGTTAGTGGGAAAGGTTGAATAGAGACGTAAACTCAGGTTTAGCAGTTGAAAGAAAAGCGTTACCTATTTCGATGTCAGATGTGGTATTGTTTATGATGAAAGAATTCAAAACACTCACATAGAATTATTTAACATTGTCACCGAGTAAGACTAGTTCGCATGTGTAGTTACCTTACAATTCCTGTTTATTTACCTGTTAATGCCTTTACCCACTAGGAATGTACTTTGATAAGATTTACCCTTTGCGTTTTATCCTTATTTAGGATTGTTGGGATAAGAGTGAGGTTTGTGCACTTAAACTGGTTGAAAACCCCTAGTAAATTAACATTTTACTGACCGTTCCAAGGCGGTACCTAACAATCCTTGATAAACATACCTAGTTTTTATATATAGTATGTATGCACTGTGCTGCTTGTGGAGTTTTGTGCTGTTCTTCCATGCTTCTTGTTTGTGATTTTATAATATATGTCTTTGGCGTTTGCCCAGTGCCATTTAAAACGGGTTTATGTTTAAACTTTTTGCTACTGAGCTTGTTTCTGTAGCTTTTCGCCTAAATATGTGAGTAAAACAAATATTTCCTTTTCAAAAACCTTACGCCATGAACCATATAATTATATAGAAACATAAACAACAACACACGTATGGAACTGAAATAAGTACGTAATGCATATAACATAATTTATGAAAGTTTATAAAAAAGTAGAACTATACCACTACTGGACAAGGAAAACTTTACCCACCACATCCAAGTAACCAGTATGACTAAACAAGGTAAAAAATGCAATGACTTTTAAAATTATCATATATAGCAAATCAAAATCAGCTTCACATTGATATATGATGTCCATGTATATTTAGTAACTGTGGATGTTAAGCACGAAATGCGAATACGAAGTCCTCAATCCTGGAAACGTTATGTCGCTCGTGGTTTGATATATATTGTCATCAGTGCAAACCATAAATGAAGCACTTAACACGCTAGTTTCTGTCCGTAAGGCGGGGGAAACATTGAAATGTTTGTTTTTTACTGAAACAAATCTTAATTAACTTCCCTTATACGCTTCGTTTGAAGATTACCGACGAACTACGTTCTCTCAGTGGTTGCCTTCAAACGATGCAATACTCGAGATCGTTGTTCTTTATTATGGTTAAATTAAGCATTATTTAGGGTTATATAAATACAATTAAAACATCACTTATTGAAATAAAACATCTGTCCAAAGCTTACCCTGATAATTTTGTTTACATACCCATAATATTCGATATAATATATTAAAACAAATGTAAAGCAAAGTGGGTTCAACGCCGTATTGTGAAATGGTATTTGTAACATTTATAACAAAATACACAACACTTAAATTTACGAAAATGAAGACGATGTCTCCTGAATAACAAAATGGTCGAAAATATCCAATTCGTGCATCTTGAATCTGCTATTTTCCACAAGTTTTTCACCAGCTTCAAACAGCGCCAACCAACATTAGATGCCACAGCATCCCGCTGCAGCATTCCATACATTATTCAGTTATCTTATTGCATTCAATACATTCTGCAGCGCATTGCGGCTTTCATCAACATTTTGAAATACTTGCAGTATATCATTATAACATAATTAAAATCATGAGGCATTCTATCAAACAAACATAACATATGAAACATATATAAAAACTACCTCATCCTTTAAATATGAACACCGGTACATATGCAACAATAATGCCCTAGAAATGAACGCCTTTGAGATTCTCATGATTGAAAGCTGATCTCTTACAAATTGATGGTTTCGACCTTTTTAATTGTTTTGTCTCAGTATCATTGCATTTTGGGAGTAGAGCCTTTAATTCAGTCATATAAGATAACTCACAATAGAACATATGTCATTTGTGTGGAAAAGAGCCGAAAAGTGTTTGTAGCCATAGAACATCAATTTTCAAACGTAATATGAAAACTGCGATCTGCTCTTTTGTCAGCAGACGTATATCACTGGTTTCCAGAATTTTACGCAAAAATTGGTTCATTCCAAGACCAATAAAACAACAAAAAAGGTCAAAACAACCAATCCGTGAGAGTGCAGCGTTAAAGATGACTTCCGCTTTATATTATTTTTTCTTAATCTGATGACATCAGAAAATGATCTTAGAAAGTAATGGTGTTAGACCAATCATGAATGAGTTTATAAAACTAATAGAGCCAAAAATTGAAAATACTATACATCAATAGTCCAAATAAAGAAACACTATTTTAAATATGGATTTTTATCTTTCCTCTGTTAACTAGTTCATTCTCATATCATATTCTGAAAAATTGTGTATACATTATCAATCAGTAACGACAACTATTTTCGGTCTATTAACATACAACCGAGATTTGTTTTATATCAGTTCAGATGTGGAATTTCGAAAAGTTTAGCAAAGACTATGTAAGCCGTGTGACAATGGGTCCATTGAAGAAGAAAAACATTTCCTGTTTTATGGTATTCTAAATATTTTCTCGAGAACTATACACTTTAGTGATATTTCCATTCAATCCATCTATATAAACAAACAAATGAAAAACATTCTCGTTTAATGTAATAATATCGAAGAAGTAATAGCATTATGTATTGTCTCAAACATATGCATTATAAATGAACATCCCTAGTTTTATATAGTGTATATGTAGAGTGTTGTTTGTGGAGTTTAGTGCCGTTGTTCCTCCATGTTTCTGGTTTGTGATTGTTTTATTTTGTATTGTATGTCATTGGCGTCGACCCTGTGCCATTAAACAGGGTTTATGTTTAAACTTTCGACCACTCGACTTGTTTCTGTAGTTTTTCATATATTAATTAAGCTTAAATAATAACCCGGACAATATTATGGAAACCATCTTGTACTAAATCAAACATAATCAAATTAATGATAAATAAAAAAAGAAGACTGACGTTTGCGTCTAATTTCTTATGCTAAGGGGCCTTTCACAGTGTAAAAGTGGGTTGGGAAGACCAAAAATTAACACGTTTCATAAGTTCATGTTTCTATTCAGTTTTGAGGAACTATCTTTTTCGGGAGGAGAACAAGCATTCTTTGTAACATGTTTTGTGGTAGTAAAAAGTTGACCAAATTGAACTAAAGAAGATTTTATCAGATTTTGGATCCAAAAGCATTCACACTTTTTCGTAAAAGTATGTCGACATTATAACTTTGTTGTTCTTTTGTGTCAAAATACCCCATACTACCTTATCAACAATGTTTGGTAGTTCTTGATGCTATTTTTTCAAATAAGACAGATATTCAATAAAATAGTCAAAGTAGTGGATTAAACTCATTTCCTGGTTACAAAAATGCGAATATCTTTCTTAAAATAGCTGCAATCATCACGAAAACCCATGAAAAAGTTGATTTGTTAGTACTGACAATTTTGACATAACACTTATTTATTTTGTATTAAAACATTTCCGGAAAAATGTAAATGCTTTTCGATTTGAAATCGAATAAAATCTTCTTTCGTAAAATTTGCTCAGCTTCTATATAAAAAAATTATGCTTGTTTAATTTTGAACCTAAAAAACTAAAAAAAACATAAAATTAAACAATTTTAATTTTAGTCATTCAAACGACTTTTGCACTGTGGAGCCCCAAAGCAGTTTTATTCTCCTGTTTAAATGAAAATATACAATCTGGAGCTTGTGTTACATCAAAGAATGATACAACCAATAACAAGTTTTGATAACGATCACAGGAGCGGTGTAAGGATCATTAAAAACACCGACTGCTTACAACTTGGGTTTAAGTGAGTTTGTGTTCCAGTGAACTCATGTTTTATTGACCATTTCAAGGCCGTAACCTTCCATTTATCGGTAAATGTATTTTAATGAGTGTGTGTTCTTTGATGGTTATGTGAGCGGTTTAATGCCAATTAAATGCTCAAAATATGACCGAGCAGTTTACATTTTAATGTTTCACCGAACATAGCATTACGTTTATCTTATCAAGTTACCAACCCCGATAACATTCGTAACGTGACAAATGAACTCAATATTTTCAAAAGAAATTATGATATCATTTTCTTTTATTTCGGTAATTTTTACAGCTACTTATGGAAATCCTCAAAAAATACATGTCTGTATTTTCTCTTATTTCTAACTAGAACGAACCACCTTCAAAACAAAGAAACAAACTATATTCAACAAATGTCAGCAAAAGTTATATTACATACTGATGTCAATAACCAAAGTTAAAGGCCTAAAATATCAACTCATTATCCAAAGTTGAAGGCCTGAAATATAAACTCATTATTCTCCGTTGTTTTTTTACATCAATTTGAACCGTCATTATATTACATATACTTAACATTGTCGAGGGAACTCCGCTGTAAATCTGCGCAAATGTAAGACGACGTGACACTCGGGTCACATACGACATGATTTGAAAATACACATACAAATATTTGTTGTAAACTAATAATTATTACATTCTAATAAACGATAAAGCGCACTTACCCTAATTTTTGATATATTAAAATTAAGAATAATCACCATGAGACTTTTTAAAGAGGAATGATATCCAAAGTAACACTGACGTAGTGTGAGAATATCAGAGGATATCAGAGCCAGGTTATCACCTACCGGTCAGGTTTTTCTTTACTTAGACATCTGCCACCGAACAAAACCTGGTTGTCACCGACAGGTCAGGGTTTCTTTACTTAGACATCGCCCATCGAACAGAGCCTGGTTGTCACCCACCGGTCAGGGTTTCTTTACTTAGATATCGCCCATCGAACAGAGCACGGTTGTCACCCACCGGTCAGGGTTTCTTTACTTAGACATCGCCCATCGAACAAAGCCTGGTTGTCACCGACAGGTCAGGGTTTCTTTACTTAGATATCGCCCATCGAACAGAGCCTGGTTGTCACCCACCGGTCAGGGTTTCTTTACTTAGATATCTGCCATCGAACAGGGCCTGGTTGTCACCAATCGATCAGGGTTTCTTTACTTAGATATCGCCCATCGAACAGAGCCTGGTTGTCACCCACCAGTCCACAGGGTGTGTTTAGTTATACGTCTGCCATCAAACAGCGACTTGATGTCACCCATCGATCAGGGTTTGTTTAGTTTAACGTCTGCCATCAAACATAGCCTGGATGTCACCCATCGATCAGGGTGTGTTTAGTTTAACGTCTGCCTACAGACAGAGACTGGATGTCACCCACCGGTCAGGGTGTGTTTAGTTTAACGTCTGCTTACAGACAGAGACTGGATGTCACCCATCGATCAGGGTGTGTTTAGTTTAACGTCTGCCTACAGACAGAGACTGGATGTCACACATCGATCAGGGTGTGTTTAGTTTAACGTCTGCCTACAGACAGAGACTGGATGTCACCCATCGATCAGGGTGTGTTTAGTTTAACGTCTGCCTACAGACAGAGACTTTATGTCACCCATCGATCAGGGTGTGTTTAGTTTAACGTCTGCCTACAGACAGAGACTGGATGTCACCCATCGATCAGGGTGTGTTTAGTTTAACGTCTGCCTACAGACAGAGACTGGATGTCACCCACCGATCAGGGTGTGTTTAGTTTAACGTCTGCTTACAGACAGAGACTGGATGTCACACATCGATCAGGGTGTGTTTAGTTTAACGTCTGCCTACAGACAGAGACTGGATGTCACCCACCGATCAGGGTGTGTTTAGTTTAACGTCTGCTTACAGACAGAGACTGGATGTCACACATCGATCAGGGTGTGTTTAGTTTAACGTCTGCCTAAAGACAGAGACTGGATGTCACCCATCGATCAGGGTGTGTTTAGTTTAACGTCTGCCTACAGACAGAGACTGGTGTCACCCATCGATCAGGGTGTGTTTAGTTATACGTCTGTCATCAAACATAGCCTGGATGTCAACAACCGATTATCGTTTCTTTTCAAAAAAATGTCTGTCATCAAACAGAGACTGTGTGTCACCAACTGATCAGTATGTTCTTAGTTATACGTATGTCATCCAATAAAGACTGAATGTCACCAACTTTGCGTGTCTATATCTATACGTAAATCATCAGGCATATGCGTATTTTAATAATAAAGCCCTCCTTAAGATAAAATAAAACCCAAGTTTAGTTGTGTATTTATAACTCTACACAAAAACAAAGTTTGAAAAAACACTAACAGTGCATTTTTGGTAAGTATAACAAAACAAAGTTAATGTACAATTATGGTGCGTAACACTACGGATGATAATGAGAGTGATTTTTGTAGCAAAACTTTGGTAATGCTAAAAATGGCTACATATCGTATTGGCACATTTGTTTCGAAATATAAACTATGTTTACCTTAGATAGACGTAATTTTAATACAATAGTAATATGATAAACAATAAGGTGTTAACTATCGTTTGCTTATTATAACATAAAACACACAATGTTTTTCAGGTATAGGTATTTCAAGTTTACATATAGATAGTCTTAAATTACTAAAAAAATATTTTCTTATCGCTGATTTTGTTCAATTAATTTAAAGTTGAACAAAAAGTATTTGAAAATGGAAATTCAAGATGTTAGCCTCATCGGAATACTTATTACCGTGGTAACTTGAGATCAATGAAATGTTTAATCTGAAAGATAAACTTTGAGTTGTAACATATCGTTCTTAGGTAGATTTAAGTCAGTTGATTGGGTTGTGTATTCGAATGGTATCACACATTTAGGTATATAGTATTTGTACATGAGTTAAAATGGAATCAAACGTACATATTTATAAACTACAAAAATATAACATATAACAATGGTTTCACCAAAATGGTTGAGTCATGTTCCTTGTAAAAGAAACCTTGATTTCATTGATTAAAAAACAACAATGAAAATTAGTTAAACCATGCATCTTGTAATACAAAATGGACTTTATAAATTGACAACTAATTGATACAGCATTGTCCTTCAAGTACAATGAGTATGTTCCTGAGAACAAACCTACTCCACGAAAAAAATGTTTATATTTGATTTGCACTGTTTGTTTGATAAGACCGGTACCAATCTTGCAATATATTACACACATTTTTGTGTTGTTGTTTTTTGCTTGTCAATTTTATCCCTTTTAACAAGTATTTGGTTATGGTTTGACATACAAGCGTCACTCATCCTACGGACAAAGAAATATGCGTTTGCACCCGGTTCTTCAACTTCATTGACCACTCCTCTTGTAGATCATTAGCGTGTTTAAATCTGCACATATTCTTGAATTGGTGAACTTTTGGCTCTAATGACACTTACGTTTTGCAGTCAGTACCTTTGACGAAGATTCCTAAACTGTCCATATCTCTTCTGCTCAGTGTACGCAATCAATACTCGTTAGACTGCAGGCTCCTCCAAACTTTTACGTACATACCATCGGCCAGCTAAAACGTCAATGCTTGATGGTTTTGCAGTTTGCATGATTGCTTTTGCGTCTGTAAGGCCTAAGGTAGAGATGCGAAATGTCAATACACTTACATCTACATGTAACAGATGATCCCTTACTTTGTTTATCACTTCCGGAATACTTGGAGCTCGGCTTGACCTATCAGTCTAACCTTGTTCTCCAAAAAGGATTGTGATCATTAGATTTTATTTTGCTTTCCTAATTTTGGTACCTAATTGCAAAAACAGGATTTTTATAAGATGGTGATTGTTTTGATCGTGCTGAATGGTTTGTTTAAATATATCATGTGTTGGAAATGTTTGTGTCTGGGTGATTTATTTAAGATTTACTACAGAAAATACGATTTCTATTGCATATGCATCCGATGTCTGTTTTTGCATTTTGAAATGGACATTTATAGGGTTCCATTTCTTTTTGCATTTTGATCGTAATGGGATTTTGATGGGATGTTTTCCCAAGCCTGTTTCAAGATTTGGCAATCTTTTGTTTTGTTTGTTGGTGGAATAATTTAATGTTTACTTATATCCTTTAGCTTATATTATCACATTCGATTCCAATGTCGGGCCGGAAACCAGTACTGTTGTCTAGTTTGGTAGTAAACACGCATTTTGTAAACATTTACATAATTGGTTCTAGTCACACTTCATTATTAAAGATACCTCTATATCAAGTGAAGAACTTTTGTCGGGAGGGTTTCAACAATATAAAATGAGAAACTACAGAAACAAGCTCAGTGACCGAAAGTTTAAACAAAAACCCCGTTTAATGGCACAGGGTAAACGCCAAAGACAAAGAACACAAAAACAAACAATTACAAACCAGAAACATAGAACAACAGCACAAAACCCCACAAACTACACAACATAATATCTACTATATACAAAATAGGTGTGCTAATCAAGGATTGCTAGATAGCGCCTTGGAACGGCTAATAAATGTAAATTTACAAAACGACTTTGCTTAAAAGCATATATCGAGGCAAACTTGATCGAATACTTTTGTCGAAGCAGAGCACTAAACAAGCTCCTTAACCCTACGCTAATATTGTTTAACACCTTTATAGAAGCAACCTGTACGAAAACGTTTTGCATAATAAAATTAGTTTGAAAACTTATATCGAGACACTCTTGTTTGAAAACGTGTATCTACGTAACTTTGTTTTAAATATTTTTTTATTGAAGTGTCCTCGATAAAAAAAAACCTTTATCGAAGCAAAGTTGTGATTGGAGTTGTCCGCGTGGTCGTTACGGGGTCGGTATCAAACGTGTTATCGCCGGTTGCAACGTGACGCATAAGGATGGAGAAAAATATAGCAATAATCAAGAGAATACTGATCAGAAATGAAACGAAGAGAAATGTGTCAAGCTGTTCAAGAAAATCTTTCCATGTGTAGGACTCATCCTCGGGATCATGTTTGCCAGTCTCAATGTAGTGTTCAATGGGTGTTACCTTGACGACATTCAGCCGTTGTAGTTTGCGGAGGCATGTGATAGGACATTGCTTGGAGCCAATTGCTGAAACGAGCTTTGCTTGAATAACTGTGTAGAAGACTGAGATCACACTTAGACAAAGCAATACGACAATAAGCAGGACAAAAAAAGAAATTTGCAAAGAGTTTTGGAGAAGTGTGTCACTGATCACCGTAAAGAAGATTCCGTAGGATAAGAATATCGTAACCGAGAAAGACCCTTTCTCACCCGAATTAACTGGCACAAGAAAGACACATATGTTCAGGAAAGCCAACATCATCAGAGGAGTGATCAACGTAAACGTCGCAAAGTTGGCACGCCTCTGAAGGCGGAACTCTACATCTATGTGCCAATTATTGTTCTTGACATATCGCTTGCGGAAGGCTCCCACAATGAGCCAGGAAGGATTTTCTGAATACTCAGACATGTCGGTACCAAGGTAATGGTCAAGTTCTACAGTGTCCACCGTTTCATCAGCAGCGTAGTACGTTATCGTACATGTTTGTTCATCAAAGGGAAAATACTGTATATCGACGTCACACACGACTCTGCAATATAAATAATGATATTGTTACTACCGAGACACAACTATTCCTGTTTCTGATTTCTTACATATTAGAAACGTTTTTCTAGTTATGTTACCGGCCATGTAAAAATGCGATGGTTTATAGAAACTATTCACGTCAAGCATGGTTTAAGATCAGTGAACAACGTGAGTTTTGGTTAAATGTAATAACTGCTAATCTAACGTCAATTTCTATACAATTAGAAAGTTAAAGGTTTTCAAAAAATAGCAATCATGTGTTTCATGTTGTTTTTGGACATACGACCCTCGACCTGGGGAAGCTTCAATATTGGCTGCAACACAAGCCCTGGGGGTCGGAGGTGGCCACCAGAAAGGGGTTGAATATGGCAATCGACACACACGAAACGAAAGAATGCACGATCGCGCATTCGCGAATGCTTGTTAACGTTGCTTTAGTTAAATAATGCACGTATGCATTGTAATGTGCTTATTGTGCTGTTTTTAATTTCGCTTGTTATTAAATTTACACTAATGTTAAAATTGATGAACTAGAACATTATGAAATACATTTTCTGTTTGTAATTTCACATTAATTATTTGAATACAAACATTATACGTTAAAGATGAACACTCATTGAGATCTGTATCGAAATTGTTAGTTTACTTAATTAAACAATAGATGAAAATACACCCATATCTTGACAAATATTTAAAGCTATTGTCAAATTATGATAAATAAGGAATTTGAATAATGAATTGAATTTATTAAGGGTTAAGTTATTCAAGTTATTTACATTTCTTCATATGCTCAGTAGGTACCAAGCTCTATAAAATATATTTATTTAAATTTCCAGCCAAAAGAAAAGTCCCCATTTACGATCGATGTAAGTTTGGAACGTGCTATTCAACTGTTTCTTATTCAACAGGCTGTGTAATTAAAGCTGCACTCTCACAGATATACCATTTTTACAACTTTTTTTTTATTTTTTGTATTGGAAAGAGCAAATGTTTGAATAAATATCTGCAAACCAATGATATAAGATTGCTGACAAAAAATCAGATCGTAGATTTTCATGTTTTCGTTCGAATATTAATGTTTTATGGCCTAAACCGTTACTAACGGTTTAAGAAAAATGCATAAAACATCATTTTTTTTTAAACTTAAATATAAGAATCTGCGATCTATTTTTTGTCAGCAGTCTTATATCACTGATTTCCATGGATTTTCGCAAAAAATGACTCGTTCAAAGTAAAAAAATCAAAAATTGTCATAACGTTACATCTGTGAGAGTGCAGCTTTAAGTTTAAATTTAACATTTTATAATGTATTTTCGGGTGGTTTATAGAGATTTATCATTGAAAATTAATTGAAAGTTCACTGTTTGAAACAGTGAAAATATCATACCGATAATTTTACGCCTACAATAAAAAGAAAAGTATCAGTTTCAGTGTAAGATAGCAATATATTTTAATTTGTGAAGATCAAAATCTGTTGGTGCTCACTCCGTTAAATATATTTTTAATCTTACACTAACACAACCCAGTTTAAACATACATTCAGGTCCATAGTTTTCCAGTAGGATTCATTTTATAATTGGTCTTGTTGTAAATAATAATTCTTTAGTTTTTTTATCCCCATGAAAGGAAATATGCACAAATAAGTTAAGGTATACATGTTATAGAACTAGACCTCTAATATTTTTTGGTGAGATTTTATCTTAAGCATCATCTTGAACTCTTGAACTTCTGTACATGTCACCTTTGATTGATAAATATCCCCGGAACATTCCTTAAAAAGATTGATTTTATGTTGTGGTAAAAAGTTTCCGAAGCTTAAGAATTTAGTTTTGTAAGTATTAATATATATTGGGACAATTGTGAGGCTTTGGTCGTATAAACTAATTTAAACCCCAAGTATGCTCATGGTTGGTGAACTCGTGTTTCACTGACAGTTTCAATGCTGTAATGTTATCATTTATCGGAAAGGCTAGTTTCATGCTTGAGTGGTCAATGATTGGGGTTTGTACGTCCGTATGCGGTGTGTGTACGTTCATGTCTCTCGATCATTTGCGGTATGTGTACGTTCATGTCTCGCGATCATTTTAGTTATTGTCCTTGTACTTTTCATTATTATCTTTATAGTATAAGTAATAATAAGGCTGAGATAAAAACAAAACAAAACAAATGTGTGTGTCTTTTTCTGTTCTTTTATTGTTCTGTTTGACCTAGTCCATGTGCATGTAGATAGGGATTTAGTATGTCAGGCTTCTCGGTTTTTTTTCAGTAATGCTGACTATTTTTCGTCTGTGAAATTATATTTTTATGGTGATTTCGGAAAAATAAGACGAAATGAATATTATTATTTTGTGTTTGTTATTTAAACTATTTCCCATTTTGGTGATCAAAAATATTCACAATACAGTCTTCTTTCCTTTCAAAATAGTTTCCACTAACATGGATGTTTACTTATATTTCGAACATCTTATTAGCCCTAGGTGCATTCGACCAGTTGTACATTTTTTAATTGTCTCTGACAACAGGTGTACCAAAGTTCGTTTGAATATATTAAACGGTTTAAGAATAATGGCCAATTAGTACGGTTAAATCACTTCCAACGGTACCCTAACGATACCAATGTTTAAACAAAACCTTAACGTTATTTCTTAAATCTCAACTCACGAGTATGTAGCGTCTGGGACCCACTGGACAAATCCGTTCCAAGAAATCCTCAAAATATCAGTTTCAGGGCTGCCGACGCCCCCGTGCCCGTCAAAGGACTGTAATAAGAAAACAACATTACGTTTGGAGATAAATTAGAACTAAATACTACACTTAATCGTAGAATATCGCAAACCCTTCAGTATGTAGATATCATTTACCAGTTGACACCAATTGACATCTCGTGCGTTAGCATAAATATTAGTTAAGTGGGTCAAAATATCACTGTAAGGTCAATCACGGACACTGTTGAAAAGCATTCGCAAAATTGTATAAATTGACCAACATTACTTTCAGTTGTTTCAGACAATTTGTTAAAATGTCATGATTAAGATCACATTACAGACCATATTGAACTTCGTTTGCAAAATTGTACATTTGATGCAAATGTTTCGTCTGTTTATTGAAAGTCGGTCAAAAGCGTACACTCAATTTTAACAATACGAATATTTCTGTCAAGCTTGGTTTAGACAATTATGCTGTAGCTTCAACAAAATATTTTAAAAGGGCTTTTATAATTTAAAATAAATTTTCTAGAAACAAACATTCTGAATTAGTGCCATTTACTTAGAATCAGTATTCCTGTACAGTTGAGCTTAAATGCAAATACACTAGCTGAATTGATTAGAAGCATCAAACAGGGATTTCATTTGAAAATACAAGCTATTAAACATGGAATCAAATATCGTTCTGGTTTCTTTAGCATGAGTACAATTATGACGAATGCTGATATTTGTAACTTTGAGATCCATTGGTCGGACTTTTGTAAAATTGATGAATGTGAATTGGTACAAACTTCCCAAATGTCGATTAAAGGTCCTGTGTTCTAGATGTGGTTCCATGGAACTTTATCAGTGTGCTTAAGAACTGAACATAATTTTGTATCAGCTATGATTGTGCTTGATAGTTTCCCGTTTTCACTGGGTATTTTGGAATTAAACGAAGTTACCAAGTTATAGGCAATCGATTGTATTAAACTGGTTAACTCCTTGGTTTGTTAAAGTCAACAAACATGTTTATTGACTGACCAACAGAAGTCCAAATTATTACTATAAACCAATCAAATTATTTAAAAGTCCAAACTAGGTTATAGAACAACGTAAACAACTTATCGGAGCTTTAAACAATTACTTGCAGATGTGTTATCCTCTAAATATGGCATATAAGGAGCAATGTCGATGATCTCCAATAAGTTGTTCACGATGAGTAAGTTTGTGTATTATGAACTGTTTTTGTCTGAAAGAATTACCAGCCATGACGTTGTAATATGAGTATGTACTTATTTATGCTAACCTTTAGCATCGTGGCCATGTTTCGGCAACATTATTTTATTATAAATCAAATGTTGTATCAAATGTATAAAAATAGGCTTCTTAAATGCGTTCTTGTGTTTTACACGAGATAACGATTGGGATTCGATCGCGGTGTGAACATATTTTTTTTTAAAACCAGTCAATTTCCATTTTGATAAAATACCAGCATCCAGTAGCTTAAATTTACGTTCATTAAACATAACACTCCGTTTTAATTAAATTATCTAACTGTAAATCATAGGATTGTAATTATATCCTGACTTTGATTTGGATTTTTATTTGAAACGGTCAAACACCGGAAATGTAACTAACTCCAATATCACGATTATACTTAAGTCGATTCTCAAACTCAGTCTCAACCTTTTTTTTCTCATAATCGCATTGAATAACGCATGATTTACTCTTTATAACAGCGCAATATATCATAGATTATGCTTTAATTAAACTTATGGCTAATAATTGTAAACGGAAAATCTAAAAAATCAAAAATCGTACTTGCTACCAATTTTTTTAGCTTTAATCAAGTTCATGGTTTGCTCTAAACATTTTTTTACAATTTTGAGCATAATACATGCGCTTTTAAAAAAGGGAAACACACATTTTTTAAACTATGTCATGCTGTTTTGTGGAAAATCAGTTGATAATGAGATTAAGAAACAACTTCTGTGAAGTAATTTCGTGACATAGTAAATCATGCTTCTCAATAAGCATGCCACATTATTATTATTAACTATAATATTTTAAGTCGATTTTAATGTTATAATAATTATAATTGTTTTCATTTATTATTATTATTATTATTATTATTATTATTATTATTATTATTATTATTATTATTATATAAAATTCCGCGTCGTAGTGATGCATCGTGACTGTTCACGCGCGAACAAGTTTAAATATTCGTATATATATATTTGATAGTAGTTTTATTATAAAAACATACCCAAACTTAAAAAATCTATATTTTCATTTTTATATGGGACGCATCGAAGTATCTTCATACATAACTAATCAATCTTGCGAGTGTGAAAATACCTGATCCTAGTTTTTCTTCTCAAATGTCTACGTGCTGGCAGTTGACCGAACCTTCTTCAGTCATCGGCATTCAAGCATGTATCATGTGTTCTCTAAATGGTTTTTGATTCGTCGCAAAAAAGTAAACACACATTTAAATTACACAGTTCGAAGATAGCATACCTTGTGAATGACGACATTTGGAGTCCAGAGTTCTGCAGTAGCGACTCTCACGTTGTCTATGTACCTATTGTATCTAGGTCGCCACATCATCTGCTCATCCGTCCAACGGATTTTGAAGTAGCCTAACATAGAAAACCTTTGCTCGTACGTGTCAAAGTCAATCAAAGTAAGCGGTACAAACTTGGTATTCACGTACACTGGGTGTGTTTGATTCTGGATTGGTCTTACTCTGTGATCATAGTTCTTAAGCAACCTTCTGTATAATAATTTAGCAACTTCAAATTCAGTGCGTCGAGCTCCTTGTAAGACTGGTGCTTGGGTTGTAGATGTAATTGGTGCGTTAGTTGTCGATTGCTTAATCAAAGTTTTCGTAGTGCTTGGAGGGGTCGTTGGCTGAGATGTCGTCGTTTCCTTCAATAACATCGAAGAAGTTATTGAAAGCACTGTCGTTGTTGTAGCTGTTGTGCTCAAATTTGTCTCATTGAAGTAGTACTCTTGCGGAGTGCTTAAAGGGGTCGTTGGCTGAGATGTCGTCGTTTGTTTCAATAACATGGAGGTTGTGCTTAAAGGCACTGGCGTTGTTGTAGCTGTTGTGCTCGAAGTTGTCTCATCGTAGAAATTATCTTTCGGACTGCTTGGATTGGTCGTTGGCTGAGATGTCGTCGTTTTCTTCAATAACACGGAGGTTGTGCTTAAAGGCACTGGCGTTGTTGTAGCTGTTGTGCTCGATGTTGTCTCATCGTAGTAGTATTCTGGCGGAGGGCCCCCTCCTCCTCCTCCTCCCCCTCCCCCTCCCCCTCCTCCTCCTCTTCCTCCTCCTCCTCCCTTTGGAGGGGAGTAAACATCATCCTCCGGGACACTTTGAATAGAAAAACCACCACTGATTTCTCGTGCCTTCATGATAATAAGTAGAATGTTAATGAACAAAATCATGGTTGGTGATATGTAGCACTTTAGTCGTATGATTTTCACAATACTCCTTTATTTTAAACACACGGTAACAGACTTAGTCCAATTCGTTATAATTACCCAATACGAAGTTGTTTGATAATGAATTGCGTAGATAACAAGGTATAAATAAATTATGAACGCTTGCCTACAAAGGAAATGCATTTATATTGTTCAGGCCAAATAAACGAACCCCACTGTGAACATTTGAAATGATGACTTCCTTTTAATACATTAAATATTTACACAGAGTTCAAGAATCTACATATGCTTTACCAAAACCTTAACTTGGTTGAACGTTTATGGACCATAATATAAATCATTAAGTATCGCTCGGTAGATACCCTACATGATATAATTGTATTGCAACAGTAAATTATAATATGAATATATATTTCAATGGCAAAAACAGCGGACGCAAAACAACTATTACCTTGTCAAAAAACACATACGTCAATGCATGACGTCAAACAAGTATTTTAAGAATCCTCACACGTGCTGCAATATATTTGTGTTAGTTATATAAAATAATATATTTGTGATAACAATTTCCAAAGAATACGCTCCACTTGTTTTTTTAAATAATTTTTAAATTAAAATAATAACAATGCATTTAGATTTAACGGAACACTGTATTAGTATTATTTGAAATGGTAGCACCTCCTTTTTGATAGCATACGTTTACCTGTGTTAACATGATTTGAGCTTTTACAAAAGGCCAAATCATGCTATTATAAAATATGTATTCGAAAAATGCCATCATTATGGTAATAACTCTTTTATTGATAACAACAAATCATTTTAGACCAAGATCATACGAAGAAGTTTATAATAAAACAACTGACTCAACGGTAATGAGGTAAGGGTACGACATTGATTGGATGAGCGCGCACCAACATGTGGTTTCCGCTTAATGAGGTAAGGGTACGACATTGATTGGATGAGCGCGCACCAACATGTGGTTTCCGCTTAATGAGGTAAGGGTACGACATTGATTGGATGAGCGCGCACCAACATGTGGTTTCCGCTTAATGAGGTAAGGGTACGACATTGATTGGATGAGCGCGCACCAACATGTGGTTTCCGCTTAATGAGGTAAGGGTACGACATTAATTGGATGAGCGCGCACCAACATGTGGTTTCCGCTTAATGAGGTAAGGGTACGACATTGATTGGATGAGTGCGCACCAACATGAGGTTTCCGCTTAATGAGGTAAGGGTACGACATTGATTGGATGAGCGCGCACCAACATGTGGTTTCCGCTTAATGAGGTAAGGGTACGACATTGATTTGATGAGCGCGCACAAACATGAGGTTTCCGCTTAATGAGGTAAGGGTACGACATTGATTGGATGAGCGCGCACCAACATGTGGTTTCCGCTTAATGAGGTAAGGGTACGACATTGATTGGATGAGCGCGCACCAACATGTGGTTTCCGCTTAATGAGGTAAGGGTACGACATTGATTGGATGAGCGCGCACCAACATGTGGTTTCCGCTTGATGAGTTTAGTTAGACCTGAGTTTTAGTAGTGCATGATTTATTTTAACTGTAAACTTTGCATTATTACATGGTCATAGCTGTATTTATCCTCGGTCGACATTCGATATCTTCTGTACGTTTTAAAAAGCATTAAACATCGGTCTAAAATTATTTTATTGAAATGATTGTAAGCCTTAATCTTCGTTGCAAGATAGTTCGGAGGATGTATCGACCTTTTTTTACTTCTAATTTGAGAGAGTTCTCTATAAACATATATATATATTTACATATATATATATATATATATATATATATATATATATATATATATATATATATATATATATATATATATATTTGTGTGTGTGTGTGTGTGTGTGTGTGTGTGTGTGTGTGTGTGTGTGTGTGTGTGTGTTTATAGACAGTACATAACCATATTCTCAACAACAATATTCTTAATGACTTCCAGTCTGGTTTAAGACCCTGTGATTTTAACTTTTAACCAATAAGCTTCTATTTACAATACATTTTGTGAGGCTCTTGATAACGGGAATGGTGTTCGAGTGGTTGTCGGCGACATTAGCAAAGCATTCGACAGTATTTTGGAATGTAGTCCTTCTGTCTAAATTACATGCTATTAGTGCTCGTGAAAATATGCTTTTTTGGCTTAGTAGCTACCAACATAATAGAAAACATCTAGTAACACTTCAGAGTTCCAATTCTCCCCTTCTTCCTACGAACAATATTATGTCCACTTTTTTTATAAATTAACGACATAATTAGTAAACTCGCCGACACCTGGTTATTTCCAGTTAATCCAATCCACAGAAGACAAATACAATGATCATTTAACGGAACATTCGTCAACCTGTACATTCCCCTTTGACTATGCATGATCATAATATTTCTTAAAATATATTACAAAACATCTTGGTATGGTTCTATCAAGCGACAGTTCTTGATCATCCCATTACACAAGCGAAAGCATGGGCACGAATACACATACACACAATACAATACACACTTCCTCGTAGAACTCCAGAAAAATCTATATGACTTTTATCCGAACACATCCTGAATATGGCGATATAATTTTTGACAACTGCACTGCACTGCAATCGAAAAACAGAATTTTGACAGGATACGACACAAAGCAGCAAGAATCGTCACTGGTGCAACGAAATTATTCTTAACAGAATTTTTTTATAGTGACCTTAATTGGCAGATCCTCTCCGAAAGAAGATCAAATCACAAATTTATTTTAATGTTTAAAATAAAACCCAATGTAAGTCCCCAGTCTCTCCATAAGCACACATATAAGTCCCCAGTCTATCCATAAGCACACATATAAGTCCCCAGTCTCTCCATAAGCACACATATAAGTCCCCAGTCTCTCCATAAGCACACATATAAGTCCCCAGTCTCTCCATAAGCACACATATAAGTCCGCCGTACCTTCATTTCTGTCAAAAAAATTCTAGGTATAATCTAAGAAAGTCACATTGTAAAACCTCGTGGTATTACAATACCCTTATTACTTCCTCAATCCGGGCATTCAACTCACTTGCACGAACATTACAACAATTTAAAATATAATTTTCAATACTCCTAAATTGCCGATGTAGTTAAATACTGCCCCTAGGAACTTACAGATTCGTCATACATGGTTAAGACTTTTCATAACAATATTTGCTGCAGCACATTAAATCACGATATATTTCGTAAGAACTTCGTTCCTTCGCAAGTATGTCACTGTGGGTAAGTTGAATTTGTTCGTCACTCTATGCTCACTTGCCTTCTATTTAATATCAATAGAACACTTATGCTAACAACAATAAAACTCGCTGGTTCCTGGAAAAGTTATCACCTAAAGTTAACGCTTGAATGGTATTGTGCGTTTTTTCTGATTGTACTTATTCTAAAATATTTTCTTCCGTATACTCCTACATTGATTCTCCTAAAAGGTTTCGCTGAGTTCAATTTTATTCTCTTTACATTTAACTAAAAATTCATCTGCGAACTGTAAAACATAGGCACACGTTTCGTTTTTACACTCAATGATTATTTAATATGTATTTTAAATTTCATGGATCTCCGTATAAGTGTTTCCATTTAAATATCAATAAATAGTTTTAGTTCCATTGTGACATATTCATGTATGACGTATTTTGAATTATTTATAAATGCACTTAACCTTAAAAAGACAACCACATCAGTACATTCAAAAGGATTGTACAGAAGAAGAAGATCTTTATAAGCTTTTAGTTTCCGATCAAGTTCTTAAATATTTAGAAAGAAACTTTGTAAAAAAAAGAAGAATTATATCCAAAGGACAATGACGAAGTTTGAAAAATATAAAATGCACGTAACAGATTACGGGATGTCATAGGAATTGTATTTAGGCAAATTTTGTATTGAACCGTAAAATGGCGTCCATATAACCCGTCTTTGTTAAGTCAGATTTGTGAACGAAAGAGATAATCTAAAAATAACCTTGTAAAAAGAACATAATGAAATGAAATAAGCCCTACTTACATTTCCATATCAATTAGGTGTCTTTATCTATGCGCACGTCACCATACAGAGTCTGGATGACACCGATCATTGACGGCTTATTGATCAATTTAAACAATCTTTCGAACGCTCTTCGAATGTATCTGGATGCTTCAAAGTATCGAATTCCTCTTATTAGATTGAGACTCTCGTCTCACCAGTTGAATTGAAACTGGGCGGCGTTAGAATTGATCATAATGAACCTTATTGCACCATTTGTTATAATGGTGACATTGAAGCTAAATTTCATATTGTTTGTGCTTGTGATATATATTATTATTTACGTAGAATGTATATCGTTCGAAGAAGAAAATATATCGTTAGGCCTATATGACAAAATGTATTGATCATATGCAAGATACGAATTATTCCGAACTGCTTAATTTGTGCAATTTTATTTCATAACGTTGTAAATATTATTTCATACTCTTTATTAAAGGTTTACATTTTAGCTTTTTTGCATACCATAATATATCCTCAAAAGTCTAGCTTTCGTCATGACAAATATATAAATATTTACAATATGTTCATCCTCACTGTGAGTTGCAAGTGAGATGTAAGTGTGATGTAAAAGTATCTTATACACAGTAGTATTTTAAAAATATTAATTATTAGTTTTTTTTCTGGTCTAAGATTTCAAACCTTTCATGTTATCGTTGTATATACATGTATGTATAATTGAATGTATTATATCTATCATGTGATGAGGAACACATTGTGTTCAAGTTTCTTATTAAATAATTTGAATATTGAGTCGTGATTTAAGGGTGGTTCTATGTGTACGTTCGTAATCGACCACGGGATGAACGTCAACAACTGATCAGGGTGTGTACATTTATTTCGTACGTCATCAAACAGAGGACGCTTGTCACAAACCGGTCAGGGTTTCTTTATTTATATGTCTGCCATCAAACATAGACTGGATGTCACCAAACGCCCAGGGTTTCTTTACTTATATGTCTGCCATCAAACAGAGACTGGATGTCACAATCCGGTCAGGGTTTCTTTACTTATATGTCTGCCATCAAACAGAGACTGGATGTCACCAAACGCCCAGGGTTTCTTTACTTATATGTCTGCCATCAAACAGAGACTGGATGTCACCAAACGCCCAGGGTTTCTTTACTTATATGTCTGCCATCAAACAGAGACTGGATGTCACCAACCGATAAGGGTTTTTTAGTGCTACATATGTCATTCAATGTAGACTGTCTTTAACTATACGTACGTCATCAAACATATGCATATTTTGATAATAAAGTCCTCCTTTTGAAATTTTCAACGCATGACAACTATTTTGGGAATTGTTTTAAAATAAACCCCGAGTTTTTTTATTCCACACAAACATAAAAGATAAACAATTAAAGAAAACACTAACACACTCTTTAATTACTCAGCATTTACTTTAATATCGCTGTTTTCTTCAATGAATTAAAAGTTCAACAAATAGTATTTAAAGATTTGATTGATTTAATTCGTGTATCGAACGGTATCACCAGTTTAGGTGTCTAGTATTTGTACATGAGTTAAAATGGAATCAAACGTAAACAAATGCATATATACACTTCAAATATATTTTAAGATATACCAATGAGTTCGCCAAAGTGGCCATGTTCCTTGCAAATGACACATTTTGATTTCATTTAATACAAACAACAATGGAAACTAGTTCAACCGTGTTTCTTGCAATCCAAAAGGGACTTTCTTAAATGGACATCTTACAAGGATAGAATCTTCTTTCTAATACAAAGAGTATATTCCTGGGAACTAACCTACTCCACGGAAATATTTTTTAAACTATTTGTTCGATTAGACATGTATCAATCTTGCAATCAATTACACACTTTTTGTTGTTTTCTTTTTGATTTTTGATTTCATCCATTTTTACAAGTATTTGGTCCGTGACCCATTTGGTCATCGTGTGACATATAAGCTCTCCTCGTCGTATGAACAAAGAAATATACGTAAGCATCCGGTTAATAAACTTCCTTGACCATTCGGCAAGTTAATGCGTCAATTCTTGACTGTTTAACGGCTGGCCCGATTGCCTTTGCTTGCATAAGGCCTAATTCAAAGATTTGTGCAAAGTGGATACACTTACATGCTTTGTTTATTATGGGTAAGAGATGTTTGTGTCTCAGGTATTTTTATTAGATTTATTAAAAAAAAACAAAAAACGATTTATTTTGTCATTGCACCCGAATTTCGAACGATAAGAAAGGACATTTGTTGGGTTCCATTTTTTGTCGCATGTATATGATAATGGGATTCTTATTATAGTCCATGTGTAGGTGTATTCCCAGCCTATTTCATATCTTGAAAATAGTTATTTGTTTGTTGGTGAAATAATTTAGTTTTTACCACCTTCCTTTAGCTTGGTTTTATACAATCACATTCGATTCCGGTGCATGGGTGAAAAAAAGTACACTTTGGTACAAATTTTAAGTTGATATTACTCAATATTAATACTATGGCTAACACTACAAAGAGGAAGTAAAACACACTGAGTATAAAAATAAACTAATAAATAGTAATACATTTATTTTAATAATTAAGAACTTTTGTCGGAAGATTTTTTTAAGGAAACAACTTTGTATCAAATCATTCATGGAGGTTAATACGTTTGAATTTTATTTTAAAGCAGAGCTGTTAACAAATCCTTTAATTGTTGAAGCTAATCTTGTTAAACACCTTATCCAACCAGCCCTGTAGAAAAATATTAAATATTATTACTTGTTTGAAAGCTTTTATCGAGGTTATCTTGTTGGAAAATGTGTATCGCGCAACTTTCGTTATTAAGGTGACTTCGATAAAAAAAAAAAACTATATCGAAGCAACTTTGCAAGAAAGCATTTATCGAATCAGTATAGTTGGAAAGCATTTATCAAATCAGTATAGTTGGAAAGCCTTATCGAATCATTGTTGGGAAGTCCTTATCGAAACAATGTCTTTATAAAGCATTAGTCAAAGCAGATTTATTGGAAAGCCGTTATTGATCACTTCGCTCAGACGCCTTTATCGAAGCCATTTTGTTGGATATTTTCAATCGAAGCAAACTTATTAATGATTCAGGACAAACTTTTACAAACTTACCGTCATGAGTGTTTTACAACAGAATGAGGCGGAAAGAAAGAGCACATAAAATACTTATAACGCATGAACAATTCAATTAAGAACGGTTCAGGGGTATTATCAGGCAGAAGCGACAGTTGTGATTGGAGTTGTCCGCGTGGTCTGTATCAAACGTGTTATCGCCGGTTGCAACGTGACGCATAAGGATGGAGAAAAATATAGCAGTAATCAGGAGAATACTGATCAGAATCAATACGAAGAGAGAAGTGTCAAGCTGTCCTAGAAATTCTTCCCATGTATAGGATTCATCCTCGGGATCATGTTCACCGGTCTCGATGTTGTGTTCCATAGGTGTTACCTTGTTGGCATTCAGTCGGTGCAATTTGCGGAGGCATGTGATAGGACATTGCTTGGAGCCAAAAGCTGCCACAATCCTAGCTTGAATAATCGTGTAGAAGACTGAGATCACACTAAGACATAGCAATACGACAATCAACAGGATGAAGAACGATATCTGCAACGAGTTTTGGGGCAGGGTGTCACTAATCACTGTAAAGAAGATACCGTACGATAAGAAAATCGTAACCGAGAAGGACCCTTTCTCACCCGAATTAATCGGAACAAGAAAGACACATATGTTTAGGAAAGCCAACATCATCAGAGGAGTTATTAACGTAAACGTTGCGAAGTTGGCACGTCTCTGAAGGCGAAACTCAACATCTATGAACCAATTATTGTCCTTGACGTATCGCTTGCGAAAGGCTCCCACAATGAGCCAGAAAGGATTCTCTGAATACTCAGACATGTCGGTTCCGAGGTAATGGTCAAGTTTTACGCTGTCCACTGTCTCGTCAGCAGCGTAGTACGTAACCGTACAGGTTTGCTCATCAAACGGAAAATACTGTATATCGACGTCACACACAACACTGAAATATAAATGATTATATTGTAATTACAAAAACAAGCTTTTTAGGGACAGCTATTCCCATATCGTATTCTTGCATAGTAGATATTTGTTTTCGGTTATGTAGCCAGTCTTTTAAAATTGCGTTGGTTTAAAGGAACTATTTTACGTCAATTGGTGTTTAAAGTCACAGCCGGTATGCCGTCAGAGAACATCTTTGTACGTGAGTTGCGGTAAAATGTACAAAACGTTATATCAACTTACGTTAAAACTCAATTCGTTTTTGAAAGTTTAAGGTATTCAAGAAAAGGTGAAACAATGTGTATGCGAACATCCGACCCTTAGCCATTCGTGGAACCTCCTTACCGGCCTCAACATGTTGGAATTATCCACCGGAAACACATTATCTATTATAAACAAATGCAAAAGGCCCAATATGACAATCGACACACAGACAAACAACACAACCACCAAAGCTCGCCTGCTTGTGCATACTTGAATATGTTTCCTTAAGTTTTTAAGCAAATTGATCTTTGTTATATTTACAACATAAACTAATTGAATGGTCAATCAAACAGAAAGTGCCCTTAAAATAAGCATTTTATTCACGCACGATTGTAATTTAATGTTGTATCGCATTCAATTTCGCCTGTTATTAACGCTGCATTACTGCTAAAATTGTATGAAATAGAACTTCTAGATTTGGAACTTAATTGGATTATTTTCTGTTTGTATTTGCAAATTTAAAGTTTGAATGCAAACATTCGAAGTTGAACATATATAATCATAGAGCTCTGCATAGAAATTGCAAGTTTACTTAATTATTTTCTTTTTAAATTGGAGACAATGCATCCCAGAAAGAAATTTCTGAATGTCATTAATGCTTTGAATCCGACACAAATACACGCATATCTTGACAATACTTAAAATTTCAGTCAAATAATGGTCAATAAAGAATTTGTATGATTCTTTGAATTAATTCAGCCGTCAACTATTAATACGATTATTTATTTACTTATTTTAAAAGGCTCAGTAGGTGCCAAGCTGAATTATAACTATTTATCCCGGCGAAAGCAAATACCCTGAAGGTTAACCGCTCGATATAAGTTTTTAACATTAGCTATTATTTTTTTTTCTTTTAAACAAGCTGTGTTTCTTAAACAGTCCCCAAAGCTCTTACATACATTTAGGTCCTCATTATTAAAAAAAATCATTTTATAATTTGATTATTTGTGAAAATGGTGAGAATTATTCGTGAATAGAACAGCTTTTCAATATTACTTTGAAAGGAGAAATGCATTCCCCCCATGATCTTCACATTTCACGAGGTTAACCAGATAAGCACTTTCTTTGCTTCAAGTCTTAATGATTTAGCAATAAGTGTTCCATTTGCTTTCAGCGTATGGGAAGCTCCAACAAATTTTGGGTGCCTAGTTTGCGTTGGTTCTCAAAGATTTCCGGACTGTCTCCTGCTTTATTTCCGCGGATTCCCGGAAACAAACTTTCTTAAATTCTCACGAGTATGTGGCCTCTGGTACCCACTGGACAATTCCGTTCCAAGAAATCATCACAATATCCGTTGCGGGACTGCCCACGCCGCCATGTCCGTCAAATGACTGGAAAAAATAATATTAACATGTTCCAATTTTGCCATGCCTGAAATGTTGTTGGTCAGCAATTTAATAATTTTTAACATCTTGAAGTCATATGGTTTAACGAAATAATGAAGTGGATGTTACCATGCTGAAACTGGTTGCATTAATGCGCTTTAAAGGGTCGTAAATAAACTCATAAATAAGGAACTCATAAAATATTTAAAATACATTGTTATTTACTAGATTTTAGCCTAAAATGTTATAGTTATAGGGCAATACTTTGTGTGCAGTCATTCTTGTGATTATGTGCTACTTTGTCACATCTCAGTTAAGTTTAGTATACTGCCTCCCATAGCTTTATTTACTATGTTGCATTTATATTTACAAATTTTAAACTTGTTTGGTTTGAAACTGTAAAGTGCTTTGGGCCGCGACGTTGCCATGTGTCGTTGTACTATTAAATGCTTTTATTTGACTTGAAGTCGTGGCAATTTTTCTGCTTACTATTATTCTATTCTTAATCATATATCATATTACACTGTTCTTGTTTTTTTATGAATTAAGGGATAATACATTTTTTTTTTTTGAAAATACTTTTTGTAAATGCGAAATGTTGTTCTATGCTGTCTTTGATCTAGGGATACCGTTGCAATGGTAACTCATTGGAAATGGGTAAATATCAGGGCCGGTATTCATAAAACGTCTTAAGCTATTTCCTAACTTAAGCCATTTGCGTATGTAAGGTAGCTTGTAGGCCCGGGCCTACAACTTTTTTGGAAAATGATATATTTGAATAACCCAAAAATGCAACAAAAACTAACAGCTACTCAAACACTTCGAACAACTCAACAGTTTGCCTTATTTAAAACGAAAGCAATTTTGGTGTTGTTTTTTAAACTACGTGCAGGTTTTTTTTGCTTGGTTTTATTGTAATCATTGCAATTGTAATGTATAATTGAGTGTGTGTAATATGCATATAAAGTCCATAAACTCACATAGAATCATCGGGCCTACAAGCTGTTAATGCCTTAGCTACGCCCCTGAACTTAATGATGCCTTAAATAAATGATGTTCATTAATTGTGTATGATACATGTACATATCTTTGTATGATTAAAACTCTTGTATTTTTCTTTAAATTTGACTATACAAATTAAAAAAAAATCGACTTCAATTAAGAAATGACTTAGGGTGTTTTAAGAATACAGACCCTGGGCTTTAGATGTACCTATTGCTATTTTTCAGACCCAGAAAAAATGTTTGATCCATTGAATTTACGATTTAATTGATAACAAGGTCATAATCTCTAATTATTCCCCCTGATTACTTCAATATATAGGTCCTCAGATGTACATGACCATATGTCACAAGGTCTGCAGCGTAGTAAAATAGCGCTTCTATTTACGTCCAAGAACGAGTATAGATAATTCATATATACATGCAATCACATTTTATTATATACGAATGCAACAGTAAAATAAAACTTTAAATCAATACTTTCATCTATCAAGAAAATATTTCAAGCAAAAAGATTTCGGACGTCTGCGAACAATTTGACTATAAAGAGAATTAATTTCGCGAATGTAAATATAATTAATGCGCAATTTATCATCATTTATCAAAAAAAGGATTCAGATTTGTTTTTCTTGTTAAAATGTATACGTTGCTAGCGAATGAATGGATCTAATATTACGACCGTCATTCAAGCACTAAAAAATTGTTCTATAAAGGGTTCTTGATTCGCCCCTAAAGAGAAAACTCACTTTTAAACAAGAAAACAAGTGATGCCTAGCATCAAGTCTGTGCGATAAGAATAGGAGAACAAAACATGCATGTTGTTCACTAAAACACAAAGAATTAAGCTTAATGTTTGATTTGAATTTTCCTTCGTCACCGCTCGCAAAGAGAAATTACTGCATATGAGATGAAAAAAACATATCGATTTTTTTAAGTACCGTGGAACCTTCATCCATTCGGTGACAAGTTGGTATTTAAAAAAAATAAAAAAAATATTCGGGGCCGGTTTAATTTCAGACTTCGTAATAATTTAAAGTATACATATTTAAAAAAAATACTGTACTTGATACTTTTTCGTGAAACGTGGTGCTCAACCGGGTGCCGACTTTTAACACACTCGGAAGCGTTTACCTTGTGAATGAGTATATTTGGAGTCCAGAGTTCTGAAGTAGCGACTTTCACGGTGTCTATGAACTTGTTAAATTTAGGTCGCCACATCATCTGCTCATCTGTTGAACGGATTTTAAAGTAGCCCATCACCGAAAACCTTTGTTTGTATGTGTCAAAGTCAATCAAAGATAGCGGTACAAACTTGGTGTTTACGTACACTGGATGTGTTTGATTCTGGATCGGTCTTACTCTGTGATTATAGTTGTTAAGCAACCTTCTGTATAATACTTTAGCAACGTCAAATTTAGTTCGTTGTAACGTTGGCGCCAGGGTTATAGACGTACTTGACAGGGGTGGTGTTCACGGACTCGTCTGTAGTGTTCGGTGGCGTTGTGATCGAATGCGTTATGCCTGGAGACGAAGACGGCTGAATCTTCGTCATTTCCTCTAATAAAACGGATGTAATGCTTGGAGGCGCTGTTGTTGTTGTAGTTGTTGTGCTGGATGTTTTATCATCGTAATAATAATCATACGGCTCATTGTAGTCACTCTCTCCTCCTATTCCTCCTCCATTGCTGTAATGAATATCACCGGGGATATTGAGCATAAAATAACCACCATGGATTTCTCTTGAATTCATAAGAACAAGTAACAAGTTAATCAACAAAATCATGGTTGTTGATGAACAGTACTTATTAAGTTTTAGAAAGGAATATGAACTATTACTTTTTTTTATTTTGAACGCACACACTAGGAGGAGTCATATTGAAGTGTTTCGGAGGAATGAAAAATAAAGTAAACCTATTTTGATGCAATATGTTTTTGACGTTTCCAAAGGAGGTCTAGCGATCTGCTCTCAATTCGATGATATTACACAATTCTGAATTGTTTCGAGCAATAGATTTGAATAATTTATTAGCACATGCTAACAAATTAATTAAACGCATTATATAGTACCGGCTGAATCTTTGGACACCACTCGAAACTTTTGACATGATTACTTTATTTTCGAATACAATAAATATTTGCACAGATGTCAAGAAGCTGCCTATGCTTTAATAATACAGAATTGGACCTTAAAATGAATCATTAAAGTTAATAACCATCCCCTGTAGCTACCCCTGTAGCTACCCGACTTGACACAATGGTTCTACAGCAGTGAGATATAATGCAATTATATTACATCAGTCGCAAAATTAATATGAACTTGTTCACAAACATACAGATCGAAGATTACCACAGAGCAGTATTTGAATTGTGTTACAATACCCTTGTGTTACTTATATAATTATTATATTTGCGATACCATTTTTTTTATTTCATACGCTCAACCTGTTCTTAGTTATTTTTAATTAAAAATACCTTAAAAGACTTTGAGCAAAACTGATTTTGGTGTTATTTGAAAGGCCAAACGGAAGCAGATACGTCTTAATAGATTACGTTGTCCAGTGTTTCAATGATTTGAAATTTTAAGAAATAGCCAATTCATTTTAGAAAAGAGAATCGTAAAAATAGCCACGCACAACAGTTTATGGCTTTCCTCTTATCAGATTTAAAAATGTTTTTAAAGTGATATAACTTTATCATTTGTACACGTAATCTCATTAGTAACTCTTTAACGAAAATGGTAGCGTTTCCGCTAATACCCTTGCTTTTCTTTACTTTGCTGCTATATAAACAAACGTATGAGTTAAATCTGTAAATTCTTGTTTGTCATCTCAATGCCGCGAGTCAACACATTTAAGGCTGCATGTTTGACCCCCTGATATTATTTTTTATGTATTCCATGTAAATGTATTACTTTAATCTTTACAGTACAGGCTTAGTTATCCCCTCTCTGCTGTTCAATGCAGCATTGTTTTCATTTAGTAGAATGAATAAATATTCAAAACCATAACGATTTCTTTGAAACTGTTACGGTTGTCTTTTTTGTCGTTTGATGATTGTATTTAGGACACTGAGCATGTCTTACCATATGCGATTGAAATTATTATGTTTTACACATCGAGATCTACCAATCGGTTTGCTTATAAATTGTTTCATAAACTTCTTTTTGGTATTCTAGGGTGTAGGTTTTAAGATGAAAATGGTCCTATATTTATTACTTCGATTCGTGCCCTGAACGTCAGACCTACCCGACGCGTACCACTAGCGCCGACGCAGCAACGGGTAAATCGAGGCGTGCGTGATTGTGATTGTGTGCGTTCATATTGACAAAAATGAAGCTAGTTTTTTTCTTGTTTTTTTAAGGGGTTATTTTCATACTCTTTACATATTGTCGTCGATGTCCGAGGTTTTTATCCAACCTAACTTTTAACAAGGAATCTTTCTTTTTATAAAGCAGTTTCCATGTCTTCTAAAAAATAACAAAGATAACGAAAACAAATTGGAAAATTTGATGTTGTTCAGTTCATATTTTCTGTGATTCGTACAAAACCAACATCAACTTTTCAGGTTTAGTGGACACTAATTCCTGGAGGTGTGCGCCCGATGATGGAGGTGTACGCCCGATGATGGAGGAGTGCACCCGATGCCGGTGGTATGCGCCCGGTATTGGTTGTGTACACCCAATGTTGGAGGTGTGCGCCCGTGATGTAGGTGTGCACCCGGTATTGGTGGTGTATACCCAATGTTGGAGGTGTGCGTCCAGTGATGAAGGTGTGCGCCCGGTGTTGGTGGTATACACCCAATGTTGGAGGTGGGCGCCCGATGATGCCAGTGTGCGCCCGGTATTGGTGGTGTACACCCAATGTTGGAGGTGTGCGCCTGGTGATGTAGGTGTGCGCCCGGTGTTGGTGGTGTTGTCCCAATGTTGGAGGTGGGCGCCCGGTGATGTAGGTGTGCGTTCTGTGTTGATGGTGTACACCCAATGTTGGAGGTGTGCGCCTGGTGATGTAGGTGTGCGCCCGGTGTTGGTGGTGTTGTCCCAATGTTCGAGGTGTGCGCCCGGTGATGTAGGTGTGCGCTCTGTGTTGGTGGTGTTCACCCAATGTTCGAGGTGTGCGCCCGGTGATGAAGGTGTGCGTTCTGTGTTGATGGTGTACAACCAATGGTCGAGCGGAGCGCCCGGTGATGAAGGTGTGCGCTGTGCTGGTGGAGTACACCATATGTTGGAGGTAGGCGCCCGGTGATGAAGGTTTGCGTTCTGTGTTGATGTTGTACACCCAATGTTGGAGGTGGGCGCCCGGTGATAAAGGTTTGCGTTCTGTGTTGATGGTGTACACCCAATGGTCCAGCGGAGCGCCCGGTGATAAAGGTGTGCGCCTGGTGTTGGTGGTGTACACCCAATGTTCGAGCGGAGCGCCCGGTGGTGTAGGTGTGCGTTTTGTGTTGTAGGTGTTCGCCCAATGGTGTGCGCCTGGTGATGTAGGTGTGCGCCCGGGTTTTGTGGTGTTGTCCCAATGTTCAAGGTGTGCGCCCGGTGATGCTGATGTGCGCCCGGTGTTGATAGTGTACACCCAATGTTCGAGCGGATCGTCCGATGATGTTGGTGTTGGAGGTGATTTTTCGAAACTTTTGGAAAATAATTGACTTTGCTTCTTATGTTTTTCTTTTAAATGACGCTTCAAACTTAAAAACTTTGTCCCTCACAGAATTATGCAACGTTCAAAAACTGTTAAATTAACATACACAACGCTTCTACAAGGACAATATTTCACATTTATAACATTCTTAATGATATTAATGCAAAGAAAACTACAGGTACACAATTAAAGATTATAGATTATAAGATTATTTGCATTGATAAAGATGCCGTAATAGACATCGAAATCGGAAAATAGACGCATTTTGGAACGATATAAATGGATCAATGATCCAAATTGGAAACATATGGAGTCACCGCGTGACCAGTCCTGAACCCAAGGCTTTGTTTTGATATACCCACTTATTACAAGCATTCATTCCAAGCGATAATACAATGAAAACTACAGCAACAGACCTAGTAGCAAAACATTTACAGAGGCCTTGTATAAAGGTACAGACGATAAATGAGATGCATATAATGTACAAGACAACACGGACATGGCTAATATGAATCAAAATAAATAAATAGATACAGATGCTGTATAACATTGTCCGAGATGGGGGCGGATTAAAATAGATTGTGTGCACAACCTCACTCTTGACCCAACAATCCCGAAAAGGTTAAAATGAAATGATGAATCTAATCAAAGTGTGCATTATCTTGAGGAAACTTAAGAATACAACAAATAATACTAGAACTAATTGGTAAATTCCAAGTACTTTTATGATAAGGGATCTTAACTCTATCTGCAGAAGTACAATTCAGAGAATATAATATAAAATCTTCTCAAATATATGATGCAGTTATTGTTGGAAACTATACGAATCACACTTATTCTTCATTCGTAAATAAAAGGTTAAGAATTATGTTTCATAATGAAAAGAATCATTGTTCTAACAAGGGAAAATAAAAAAAATAAAATAAAGTAATCTTCTCTTCATACCTTTCGATGAACTATTGATTATAATCATTGACATAACAAGAGGGAAAATATCAACTCTCAAAACCACTTTTAGAATTCATTCTAGTTATTTCCCCATGCTCTAAACTAAACATGTCCTTTTTGTACTAGTTTTTGTACTAAAATAATTGTTGCAAAAAACAATAATTTTAACAAAGACTGCATAAGTTTAAATAAAAGATATATTTGGAAACAAACAACTCATTGTTTATTAGAAAAATGGTCATCCTGTATTTCAAATAATTTCTTTCGGCTGCACTACGCAAGGACAAATCTCTGGAAATTATGAGTCAGAAGTTCCATAAGCTGTCTCTAGTTTCGGGGGTACTTATTTCATACAATTACAATTTTAGATCGTCTGTTTGGCGAAGAAAGTTCAAGGAATTGTTATAGCCATTATGTTGATATTGCGGTGCAAAAACTTGAACCTTGGCATAACTAAACCAGTTTGCGTGCACAACCTCACTCTTATCGCAAGCATCCTTAATAAAGTAAACACGTAAAGTCAATCTGATGAAAGCATGCATTAACTTGCGGAAACTTAATAAAAAACAAATAATAATAAACTTATAGGTAAACCCCAAGTACTTCAATGATTCGAGATCCCAACTCTATCTGCAGACGAAGGAATACAATTTAGAGTACATGATACAAAAACTTTTCAAAAATACGATGCAGTTTTTGTTCTTAACTTTGAGCCTTAGCAAATAAAAGATTTAAAACTGTGTGATCATATAGTTTCCTAATAAATTGGACTTAAACTGGGAACAAACGAAGAAAACATTATTAAAAATAAAAACGGCATGTATTAGCTAATCCTTTCTTCGAAATGATTACACAAGTAAATTTTTTAAAGAAGAGTCGTCACACGCTGAAACATCTCTAGCCAGCAGAAAAAAAACAGTTTTAAGATTACACGTATGTGCAAAATTTTCATAAAATCAAAGCACTGAAAGTTTAGTTATGTAAGAAGGCCATATTCAACATCATATTTTGTATGAGGAATCCATTTTATGTTCAGAAATTTCTTTTAGGCATTTTTTCTGGTTAATATTTGGACAAGTACTTGCACCACATGATAAACCCGAAAATATGCAAAAGGTTGCAAATAATGATGAGCAAAGCGCTATATGAAAACAAACTGAAATTATACAACAGCATAAAGCAAATGAGGTCGGGCAAGTAAGGTTGAAGGCCGAATATATGGACCAATGTCTTTCTAAGAACGCTAATATAACACACTGAACAAAAGAACGTCATTAATGATGTTATTCGGGTTTTTATTGTTAAATGTAGGTTTAAATTTTCATTTTTTTCATGTAAATGTCAGTTTCTTGTATCTTATTTTGAGTATGAGCCAACGATTCTTTAAAGCTTTGTAAACTCTGTTGAGAGACATCTGAGACTTGAAAACTCTTGAATATATGTATAACACAATGTTAAATTATGTTACACGTATTAAAAAGCAAATCGTAAACCTGAAGCTAATTGGCAAAGGCAATAAAACAGTACTAGCTGAGGCACTCACCGACACACGTCTGGAGCAGATGAAGGGCTAACATTCAAGTTTGAAAAATGCTTAGAGTTGAACGGTGGAACTGAGCAAGAGTTAATTGAACTCAGTTCCTAATGACGGGACACAACAAGTACTAGTCTTCTAAAAGCGCCCGATATGGGCGGAGATCATTGGACATAGAACAGAACGGCACGGGAAAATACGAAAATAAGAACTGGAAAAAAACGCCCAAAATGTTTGGTACCCTGAGATTTGACGAGTTTAGTTATCGTATTGAATTATTACCAATGTGATTAAAAATTCTAATAAGACAAGGAGCACAAACACAAAATGTCAATGAATCAGGCCTTTAATTCAGTCACACCAAAGTAATAACACTTGTTATGTATCAAAACCGTATTATGCCATCAATTCATGAATGTTGTCGTTTATGATAGTTCAATTGAGTGTGAAACATTGTATTAAAAGTACTTGACGGGGGTGGGTGGGGGGAGGGGTAGTTTCTTTGAAAACGAATGAACATGTCGCGAAAGATAGAGGGAACTCCCTGATATAAATCTGGTTTATTATGCAGAGCCTTATAGAATGCATTAGCAAAAGCTTTTACACAGTGGATCTCAGTCCCTATAAACGCGACCCATAATGGTTGTTGAGACGTTTGCGTCAGAATCGTTATAATACATCGAATACGGTATACAACATAACTTCCCAGGCGAGACTATTACTTGATTTGATGCACGTTTGCCTTTAAAACAACATTTTCTGTGTTGGATAGGACTAACACATTACACAATTACATGACATGCATATTAATTTACAAGCCAAGACACCAGAATAATTGGATACTGGATATGGCGTTTTAATGGTCGTTTTCGAATTAGTTTTATTATGTTTTATGAATATATTATTAAAAAATATATTATTAAAAACATATGTAAATGTTTTTCTTTTTTTTGGTAGATTATAAAAGGATTTAAGGTTAATTCTTTTATTTCATAATATATTTTCGAGTCAACACTTCTGAGGAGAAAGTTTTGGATCCGCATTGTGCAGTTCACGTTCTTCAAATTATCGTCTGCTATTAAACGAACAAAAATGAACCAGAAAATACAAGTATTATATTGTTTTCGTGTATCCTTATATGAGTGAGTGACATTGGCATGTCAACAAATGAGTAATGCAGATGGCATTGACCTAAACTGCGTTTCAGTTCTGGTAACATGCATAATTATGACATTTTGTTCTGGTTTCTGTTTCAATGCACGGCGATGATGCTCACTAAATTAGTTTTAGCATTGATATAATAATTCTTAAGATCTTAAATGATTGTGGTCGAAATCTTAAAACTAATTTCTTTTTTATTCCCGGTCAGATATCAGCAACTCCATTCAAAGTAGGCTGTGCATATTCTTGCAGAATTAAGCTTGATCATGTAGTTTTTATCTAGATTATTGCAATCATCGAAGTTGACCAACCATTGCGAATTATTACGTTGTTGTGAAAGTTAGTCGGAGTTAATCTGAATGGCTTGTTGAGTTTTGAATGGAAATGTTAATAAACAGTATACAGTTCCGACAGAAAGTTAGTAGAAGAAGCTTTGACGATAACTATTAAATAACATTTTATTACACAAACAAGCCGTTATTTAAAACATCTTTACCCACGCATATTGCAATTTAAGAAAGACTTTAACCCATTTACCAGCAATTTAAGACATTCATTAACCAACAGTTTAAGAAAAATATTACCCAGGTGTCGTGAAATTAAATAAACTCATTGCCCAGGTAACCAAGCCCCAATTTCTCGAAACTTCTTAAGTCCCTTATATCAGCGTTAAGCTAATCTCACTAATTTTGTTGTTCCATAAAATGTGTTATATTTACTTCTACAAGAATTTTTAGAAATTATATACGAGTAATCTGTATGAATATCAGAATAAACAGTTTTTCATTTATCAAAATCCATTTTCAGTAAGTATCTTGGCTGATTGAAATAAGCGACTTAATCCTGTTAAGCTTAAGAAGTTTCGAGAAATGGGGCCTGCAATCTAAATTGTTCATTGACCCGGTAACCTGCAGCTTAAGACATTCAGTACCTAGAAAACCTGCAGCTTATGACATTCAATACCAAAGAAACGTTTAATTTAAAACATAATTACCAAGGTTACTTGTGACAGAAGGGATTCATTACCCAGGTAACCTGCAGTTTAAGAAATTCATTACCTAGGTAATGTGCAATTTAGGAATCTCGAATCATGATCTTCTAGAAGTAATCGTATCTACCTAAAACTCAAGCAGTCTTATTGATATATAGTTTAAAAGCACCTTTTCTTAAAAACATCGAATGTTTCTATAATCGAAAATTTTCAAATTAAATATACTTACCTTTTTATTCCAGAGTACAAATATGGCTACAGGTACGGTGGCATGATGTCCCGCAGATATATGGGTGAGATCAACGTTTCCAAAGAGATCAATTGATTCTATTAATATCATAGGGGGCAGAATCGGTAAGATATAGTCGTTAAATAGTTATATGCACGAAATGAATATTGCTGAAAAGAAGACATTTAACTAAGATGTATCATATTATCATCGTATCCTATTTACTTATACAGCACGATACAATGGGATGAAATAAATTGATTTCCGGAAGAGCGTTAAATATCACATAAATATCTAACTGATGCTGCCATTCATGTCCTAATAGTCTAGCCAGATCGTTTAAGGACTACTAGGTTTATTTAAATAAGTACTCTTATAGACAGTGTATTCAAAATTAGTCTTACATATACAGGTGATTATTTCATAATTACTCTTTGATGTAGTTTTAGGGTATTGAAATAAACGTTTATGACAGAAAGCTGCATCGTTTTTAAAAAGATTTATAAAGGTTCAGTGAAAAAGATATTAGTAATTGATTAATAATATATGATATATATTTATCATGAAATAATGGTTTTCAATATTCATGGATGGAGGCATGATGGGCGGCGGTGGTATGGGTGGAGGCATGATAGGCAGCGGTGATGTGGGTGGAGGCATGATGGGCAGCGGTGGTATGGGTGGAGGCATGGTGGGCAGCGGTGGTATGGTTGGAGGCATGATGGATGGCGGTGGCATGGCTAGAGGCATGATGGACGGCGGCAATATGGGTGGAGGCATGGTGGGCAGCGGTAGTATGGGTGGAGGCATGATGGACGGCGGTAATATGGGTGGAGGCATGATGGGTGGCGGTGGTATTTGTGGAGGCATAATAAGCGGTGGTGTGGGTGGAGGCATGATGGGCAGCGTTGGTATGGGTGGAGGCATGATGGGCAGCGGTGGTGTGGGTTGAGGCATACTAAGCGGTGGTGTGGGTGGAGGCATGATGGGAGGCGGTGGTAAGGGTGGAGGCATGATGGGTGGTGGTGGTATGGGTGGAGGCATGATGGGTGGAGGCATGATGGGCAGCGGTGGTGTGGGTGGAGGCATGATGGGCGGTGGTATTGGTTGAGGCATGATGGGCGGTAGTGGTATGGATGGAGGCATGATGGGCAGTGTTGGTATGGGTGTAGGCGTGATGGGTGGCGGTGGTATGGGTGGAGGCATGATAGGTGACGGTGGTATGGTTGGAGGCATGATAGGTGGTGGTGGTGTGGGTGTAGACATGGTGGGAGGCGGTGGTTTGGGTGGAGGCATGATTGGAGGCGGTGGTATTATTTTAAATAAGATAAACATCCTCCGAAACATTTTTTTTCTGAGCTTTGATGAATCGGGTCCTTAGATATGTAAAGCAAGCTATAAAACAACGTAGCCAATAAGTTTTAGGACAAGTTATTAAATACACATAAAATGTGCCCAAAGGATGGTAAAAACGGTATAAGACAAACGTTTTTTTTGGTATCTTGATGTTTCCTCTTTCTTCGATAAAAGTGTTTGTTTGTAAAGGTTGTTTTTTATCAAACATATTTTATAGTTTTATTTTACAATCATAATGTTGGCTTGTCCAATTTGATCACGTGATATTCCATGGAACAACATTAAGACCTATCCCAAATTCAACAACGAAGATCAATATGTTTAATCATGGCGTTTGAATTGTACACTTAGGCCACACCCAATTGATGTTTCGTTCCGCGGATTTACCGCTCCTATTTGTTTTGAAAATGTAAAAAAAAAATAAAAAAAAAAATTGTGTGCCCGCTCCTATATTTTAATCTCCAGCCAGTTTTGTTGAACTATTTTTTAAAGGCTGAAGAAATAATCAATTATAATTGTTCTACGCTAGTTTTTGTAAAGGGAAGTAACCGATGCGTGGTGTTATAAAAACTGTGGCTCGAATTTTGGATTTAATCTTATTTTTTACAATAATATTAATGTGTTTTGACCATGCTGAGAGTCATTCTTCATCGCCTCATGCACTGACGAATCATTAATTGAATCAAAAATGATGCAATAGAACATGTGCTTTTGACACTAGTAGCTATAACATTGGGTTATTAGGGATTCTGTTTGGATGGAAATCGAAATGATGAACAATGACTCAATTAAGTATTATTCAATTCAAGTCAAAATACAAGTGACCAGAATATTATCTTATGACGTCGATGCTGAAAAAGACAGCTTCACTTAACAGGAACATAGTTCATTTTTTGGTCCAAACTGATATATCAACGTCATATTTTGACCAAATCCTGACAAAACAACAGTTTCAAATAAACATATTTTCACAATTTGCGATATTAACACGGATACACCAAAAAATAGGTAAGACTAACGTAAGTTTATCACCTTAATTTTTATTTTACAGCATAATCGGGGATTTTTAAAACATCTCACTGACCATAAAAGTACTCTTAACATACTTTTCATTTCGATAAGCAAATGCCATTGCATTTACTGTGATATTCAAAACGAAATTAAGTCAAGAAATTTAAATGTATATGGAGTCTGATGATTGATGATGCCAGTGTAAAATATGATTTTTAAACATCCGAAATCAATCCTAATGAATGTCTGAATACAGTTGCAAATGATGTTAAAGTGATTCAGGTACATTTATATAAGTCGTTTTAAACTTCTCTTCTTTTTTATTATGAATGATCGCAATACTTAAAATATGTTTAAATTATTTTAGAAATTTGGTTTATCCATATGATGTGTGTTTTGAAAACGGATGAATAAATAGTATGTATTCGAACATTTTCCCATTGTCCTTAAGAGGTTCAGTTCAAGATGATTTCAAATGGGTTTAAAGACATTTTATTGAACATTCTTTCTTATTTATATTGATTATAAGAAAAATAATATTTTCGCTTTTCGCTCGCTTCGATTTTTATGAATACGGACAAAATTGTATTTATTTATTTTTTGCTCGCTAGCTCCAGTTTTTGTTTGGTGATCCGAGGAATAAAACATTAATTTGGTGTGGCTTAAGTACCAAATTGTAACCTTATATAGGATATAAATCAATTTTGGGACTGAAGCGTGTGTTAATTTGCATCGTTTTAGATAGTAAATGTTAGGTGGTTGCACTTTTTCGAGCATTAACTCATACCATTGCAACTCAAAGTGGCTTCTACACAAATGTTGAAAGACAATTAAGGTTTCGTCCTCATTGTCAAGATGTAATAGAGATAGAATCTCATTTGCTTTTGATGTTTCCTTCTTATTATAATATTAGATAGAAATATATAGATATAAAAATGTTATGATAACCCAAATATTTCAGTTTAATATATTGATGTCTTGTAGTATTGAAACAGTTAAAACAACTGCCAACTATATATACTCAGCAATTGAAAGGAGAAAAACACTTTTTTATGTGTTTTATGATTTGTGATTGTTAATAAATTTGGTTTGTATTAAAAAATTTCCTGCGTTTCATTGATGTTTAAAGTGTGGGAAAAAATACAACTAATTTGCCGAAGGTATATGTATCAATTAGGTGTTATTTTTCCGACACTTCATACATCACTGAAACGCAGAAAAATAATATCCAATACTTATAGTTACAAATTCAAAAAACATAAAAAATCATTTTTATTTTGTTGTTATCCAAGAGCCTGCAATTCATCACTCAATAATTCCAAGTAATATGCAGCCTTACCCCGCGTATGAATACATAGTCGTCTATGATACAAGTTAAGATAAGTTTAGTAACAATGAGACCAGCAATGGCTGCCAACTCCTCATTTTTTCCAATTTCGAAACGGACTAACAACATTTTTCAGGTAAGATATTTACGAAAAGACGATTTGTTTAAATATATCTTCCATTACTCCTTGCCTAAGACAATTCATTACCATTAAATCTACTGCCCTGCTGTTTATATTCATGAATAACATGTCATTACTTTCATTAAGCTATTGACCTAGATATAAGATTCATTTTCACTTTCATTTTTATTTGTAACTTCAGGCAAATCATAAAAAAAAATCATCAGTACTTCTATTTCTGGAGAAATCTCAGCAGCAGCAGATTCCTCACTCAATTCCGGCTCAAATAACTAAAAACTACCAATATAATTAAACTACCAAAATTATATTGAAACAAGTCGGAATGTGACTGATCATACGCCATGTTTACTCTGTGCCGCAGACGAAATTCCGCTTCCAGTTCTCCGCAATCAATTTATTGTCATGAATAATAAAATCAAGATCAATATGTTTTAAAGGTTTATTGTACACTTGTTGCTTTATTTTAACCCCAAGTACTTTTTAAGTAGGTAAATACACATATTAAATGCGGTAACTAATGTAAACACCTTCCTTCTATGACGTGACGTCATATATTGTAAAAAGAAAGTTGTCCGGTCATGAATATTAATAAAATGATGATTTGCACACATGAATGCTTCATGGAGAAATAAATGTATGTCACATTAGTTGTTTTATCCAATAGGATTTAAGCATTTACTCGCACCAGCTCAAAGTTGTTATAATATATGGTTTATTATTGTCATTTATTGAAATGTACTTTTATTAGAAACTATGTTTTGACAGATGCTATACTTTGATTTAAGCTCACTAATTGGCACTAATAGTTTTCAAATATGTATGTGTGATGTATGCATGGGCTATTGGCATTCTAGGAAGTAAACTGTTGTTCTTTTTACTTTGCTTTAATTTCGAAATCCCTCGAAATCCCTTTAACGTTGAACCAGGACCCACAAACGGTCAAGATCAAAATCCCTTTTACATTCTACTCATTAAAAACGTCTTGTGATATACTGCCATTCCAAAAAAGTCAGTCTTCACATACTTTTGTTGAACCTTAGGACTGCCCGCTTACGGTCTTATTTAGTACATCCTAACGTTTTTCTACCTTTCCTTGACTACACTAGATCAGTCAAACCATTTTTTTTCTTACTTCACCTGCCGTTCGTAGTCTGTGAGCCGGCATTAATACGTCTGGATTTTGGGATCCTGTCTTTTGCTTTTTCTCCATTGACAATTCATCACTTATTGTAAATCGTCTGTTGAATATCTTGGTTTATTGTTTTGCCAGTTCTCTGCCAATAATACACAAAAAGCGGTATTCGATTACAAAAATTGATCGTTGATAATTATTGAAAGATCAACGAACGAAAACCTAAAGAGCGTTTTCGAGATACCCGCTGAAATATCTGGTGATCCAACCTTACATCGGTAGTAAACGCATGACGCCAGGTGAGAGATGCGGGAGATTGTACTCAGTCACCATGGCTCCATATTGTTTGACAGGCAACTGGCAAGCATTCTACCAGTTCAGTAAATTACAGGAGTAGAAGGTCTGTCGTGCCTTTTACTGCCTTTAACAATATCCCGGTGATATTCATTCGTCTTAATTTAAGTTAGTACTAAACGAGGTCTGTCAAGCAGTACATCCATTTCCTAATAATTTGTAACAGCTAAACAAAATTTGCAAGCGCATTATTGTAGTGTGTTTTCCACAACGCAGGGATGATGATTGTTGTGTCATGTAAGAGATTCGATAAGTGTATTTCGGCTGCATTCATTCGATTGAATACCAGAAACAGCCGATGTTGCGCTTGTTACTATTGCATAAGAGACGTTGGTGATTGTCCTGTTGTGGTTAGTTCTAGTAATTGATTTTGTACAGCCACAAGGTGATAACCTATATTCGTTGGCATTGTTGATATCCGTTACGACGTTCGTTATGCAGTACGTCACCTACTTAGTTCTATAAATAGTCGTACATTGAGCTCCGTATCTTTTGATGATCTGGCCTTATAGCTCTAGTATCAATTTTTCCAAGGTTAAAATCCTGTGTTTGATACGAAGTCGTCGAAATCCGAGTATCGTTCCTGGTTTGTAGTGTTTTTTTCTTTCGAGTTTACGAGTTTTCTAAAGGACGATGCCCTAAATAGGACATAAAAATGTTGTTTTAACTTTGAAAACTGGTAGATGGCATTTCGCTTATTCCTCTGTGATGATTACCCACACAGCCGAAACTCAGATTTCGGGGCCAACTTTTAGAGGCTTCAATTGGAATTAACCGACTTTCCCAGATTATTCAATATTAGTAGAAATAATAATAATAATCATAATAATAATAATAATAATAATAATAATAATAATAATAATAATAATAATAATAATAATAACGTTATTTCATGAAGATAACATATAAATTTACATAAGTATTTTGTTAAGAAGGTGGTCATCAATGGATTCTACAAACATATTAGTATACATTTCTCATTCAAACAATAACAAACAAGACGACATTCAAACACAACATATACAATGTTCAAAATTACGAAAGACAAACAAATCGCATTTTAACAAACAATTTACAGACAAGCATTCACTTAAATCATTGTTTTGTCGTAAGGTGTTTTTTGAATTGTGATTTGAATGCAAATAAGGATGATGATTCTCGAATAAAAAGCAGTATAGAATTTTATACATATTTAGCCAAATAAGTAAATGTCTTCTTATCATAGTAAGTCTATAGCAAAGAAATCATTATGGATGGCAGACCGCAATGAGTAGTTTGCGTTATTGGTGAATTAAAATAACTTCAATTAAGTATTCAGGCATGGGACCATGCAAAAACATATGGATAATAGGTCCAACATTAAATTAACATCTATTATCAAACGATAACCAGCCTAATTCCTTGAACAATGGACTGGATGACATTTTGACAGGTTTTCGAAAATTATTTTTTGCAGCTTTATTCTGAATAATAAATATATTTCATGTGTGTGATTTTATACATCTGCTCCATATATAACAACAACAGACCATTGTGGATACCATATCAACATTGTAAAATAGTTGTTGCATGTCATAGCTCAATAGGTAATTTAGAAGTGTTATTTTAGAATTCAGTTCCCTACAAACATTGAAAACTTGCTCTTTCCAATTCAATTGGTTATCAATAACAACTCATAGAACTTTGTGTTCTGGCTCGTAACTTGTTCAGTAGTCGTTTTATATAATAGCAATGTCAAGGAGATGAGTTTTGATTTGTAACTTTTGTAAATCAACCTGCATTTTGATTTTCCTGAATGAATTAACATGTTATTGTTAAAGCACCAAGAAGCTATTGAATCCAATTTGTTTTGAAATGATGTTTTGAATATCTGTCACTCTACAACACGATGTGTGAAAAGTGTAATCATACACAAAGAGGTCAATACACGAATTATTGAGTGAAAGGTATATCATAGATGTAGATCACAAAGAGAAGAGGACATATAATGGAGCCTTGTGGAACACCGCTTTTAACAAACTGAAATGTAGATTATCTCCTACGTTTACGCATTGTCGACGCATGAAGTTATAAGCTTAAGGCTGGAACCAGAGATATTATATAGTCTTAATTGTGTAGAAGAATATCGTGATCCGCCATATCGAAAGCTTTACGAAGATCTAGAAAAATAGTTCCAACAACTTTACCTGATTCAACATTTTTCAACCAAGAACCAACTAATCGTATAAGAGTTGTTTGACATGATTGCTTCTGACGAAAACCAGATTGGGTAGCATGTAATATGTGATATTTAATCACCATAAAGGAGTGGGTGGACATTTACCCTCTAATACAGATAGTTAGCAGTGCTTTCCAGTAAAAAGCAAACACAGCCGAAAATACGGCCTTGACTCGGGTTACAATTTGCAAGTCATTTATTAGGATTAACAGGTTTTACCAGGGTAGATGGGGTGGTCTTGAAGTGTTAGGAAGTATTTTAATCCCAATAAAATCACTACCCTGGCCAATAATCCTTAGAAAAAGTGATCTCTGCTAACTTCTGTTGATCCATTTTTAAATAACAAGTATGATGTTGTTATTGTTATTGTTCCTATTTTTAAAATAACTGCCATGTTAACATTCATCTGCTTTAAAAAATAAAACAAACCTGGAACCGAATTAATTAACTATTTCTTTGCATATATTACATAAAAAGCATTATATTTAACTCCCAATCATATTTTAGGGTAAAAGGTTGACATTTCTCGTGAAAGTCTTATTAAGATCACACAGCTAACAGCTAGAAATGTGTTTCCTATTATCACTGTAATGCTATACGCACAAAACCATAACTGATCATCGTTGAAGAGTTACATAAATATGTCTAATCTTTGAAATCAACCTGAGGAGTAATATGCTTTATTTTAAGCCTAATTTATTTTCAGAATGACGAGTTAATACAAAATACTGCCTTAAAATGTATTCTAAAACATACACAGATGAATTCTAAATTGAAAATATAAAATAAACGTTGATTGAAAATCATAAATATTACCATCATCTACTGATGATACTAAACAGGGTAATACTAAAAATAAATGTTGAAGTAACACTACTTTTCTTCTACTGCAAGTCATAACTTCTTTACATCTGTCCAAGCCATTACATACAGCTGGACGGTTTATGCAATAGAACCGGGGAATTGTCTGTTGATGAAGAATCTGAATTAAAAGGAGTTGAAATGCCGCTGTCCACACCAAGCACATGGTCGCAACATAAAGAAAGACGAATTCGATGATGTTCTTCTAATTCCTTCAGACCATCCGTGATTTTGAATCCGACATAGGATTTATTTGTAACTAAACAAGCTTCGGCTTTTTCATCTGGGTAAATTGGACGAACACATATTTTAATATGATTTTTTAACTGTTCGCCAATAATCATTCCTATCACTTTGAGTTCATCGTCTTTGCTACAGTAAGCCAACACCATAGACCCACTATCGCCACCGACACAAAATGGTTGGTTCGAACCCTTACCTGACTTCCTATCCTCAAACAATACCCCAACATAATTCTCATTTAAAACATACAAATTTTCAATTGAAACCTTTCCAAAACCAGGCGAGGTCATGGCACCGTGTAAATGAACGCGCTTTCCAGATAGACTATTGCTGTCATTGTTACAGTCATACAGCGTTGACGCTTTCTCCTGTCCTTGCTCCGTCTGAAACATGAAATGGCATTTCTTCTCAAAGGACTCGTGAATTAGTGCCGCTGCTATATCTATAGTGTGTTTATCAGTAGGAAGTAGTTTTCCCACATCTTCGCCATCCATGAAAAGCGTATCCTTGTTTCCTTCTGCAACGTGTTTTGATAAAAGTGCATACACACGTCCGCCTGTCTCCCTCGCAAAGCATGCCAGTGACCCACATCCCACTTCAAAAACTTTATCTCCTGGTTTCATATATGGTTTGATAAAAGTAGACCCATATCGAAAAACAACTTTGTTGATATCCCATTTCTGCAAGACATGGTGAACAGCTTCCTCAACTTTTGTTACGGTTTCCAAATCATTGCTAAGAAAAATATTCAAAGTTCCAAATCTTTCCCCGTAGGCAAGTAGCCCTTGGATTTTGTTCAAATCTTCGCGAGCCTAAAATAGAACTATTTTAATATGAAAAAAATACATGTAGTATATAAAATACTATACAAGGGGTTCAATGTTGTTTCATTGTTGTTTTGTCGAATAAATACTGATTTTGATTTTAACGCGCTTAAATGAGGGAAAAACTAAATTATTCAAATTTGAAACTATGTCTTTTTTCATTGTCCGATTGTTATATTTGTTTAATACGATCTAATGAAAGACGAATACTCTGGGCTCTAGCCACAATCTATAAAGTAGTATATGGTATTAAACGTCTTTGATGTTTTCTTTCTTTTTTATTATCAATAACAAAACAATGAAAAACGAACGGGAAGACCAAACCTTCTATGACATATCAATATTATATTTTATTCCGTAACTTGTTTGCTCGAACTCGAGCGACCGTCAAGAAAACTTCGAGCGAATGAAGGTTATAGCCATGTATAATTATTTCTTGCACTTGAATAATTAACTATTTCCTTTCCTTCTTTAAATACAATTTTGTTTTATTCCGTTTTAAAAAAAAGATGGTATCTCTAATTGTTTTCCGTTTATCGTGTTCGTATTTTATGTGAATATAATGCTTTAATAAATGAACAGGAACGTAAATATTGTATTAATTTCGATGCCATTGCCCATGTTATTGACCGTATGTTCCAATGGTGGTTTTATTGATCATCTTTCTTATAAGAAAAGGTAATTTTTGAAAATAGCTTTTCAATATGTAAATGCTTTGCATATAAACCTGATGGCTGATTTTCTTCGGGGCTGGTGGGAATGGTGGTGTGTCGCCTTCAGGTAAATCAGCTCTGTCGTACAAAGCTCTACTTTCTTCAATTAGTTCACTTAGGAACTGCCGCACACTTTCGTTGTCGAGAAAAGGCTTTGTGTCTGTAAACGTAACAACAACTCTTTGCTTTTTATATTAATTATCCGTAAATATTTTTTTCTTCTGAAGATCAAGATTGATTAAAATTAAAAAATGGTGAATGTCGTCATCTACGTATTTATCATCAAACAATGATAAATCCGCAGTCTAACAACAATAACACAATGATTAACACACTGGTTGCGGTAAAAAAGCATTGTCAGATTTTGTTTCAACATCAAATTGCATGTACATAATCATTTAATTGCTTAAATGATTATGTAACGGGTATAGTGGGTTTTCTCCGAGTACTCCGGTTTCCCAAACAGCACAAGACCACACCCTCGCGCAACATCGCGCATACGAAAGTGACTTAGTATAAGTTAGCATAACAATCATTGTAAAATATATCATTTTTAAATTAATGGTTCACGGAAGTCTCATCGTGCCGAACCTCTTTTTACGTTTTGTTTGCACATAAAGTATTTTGAATTTTACTTTAAACACATCGATACATATTAAAATGCTGTTGCACTAATGTTTGTGTTCATTTCTTTTGCACGGAGGGCAAAGCTTTGATATCCTACCGTTTTGGGATCGGTCACGTACTTCTGTCCTTTCCTTGATTTGTAGAAGAAACATTGTTTCGTCCAGTTGTTTCTGATCTGAAAAATGAACAATCCGGGAAATATTAATGATAAGGCCTCCGTAAATTGTTCCATCGAACTAAACCTAATTCCCGTAAGATATACTATAGCCCTAATCTATATCAAAGATAATGTACCCAATATTATTTGGTCCTTAATCATAGCAATGGGCGAAATCTTGGTATAGTCTTATCATGACGAATTTGATAGTCACCTTTGCTAAAAATCAAAGATAAAAAACAAAGATATGACGTTCTTACAAATTGGTACCGTTTCTAGAATATTGGTGTTATATAATAATTATTAATGTATCGTTTTATTTTTCTATCAAAAAATCATACTGGCAAATGAGGGACATGGACTGTCATATAATATATAACTGACAAAAAGCATTGCCTTGACATTGAAGAATGTTTAGTCATTGCTTACCGTCTTTCCCGTCCGATGAAAGGTTGATTAAATCTTTAATTTTCGTGGTAAGAATTGTGTAGACCCATCTGGTTAATAACTTTTCAATTGCAGCTGCAATGTTATTCTCCGATGTATCACAACGTTCTATAACGCATGTCGAATTAAATGTTTCAGAAAGAACTCCTATATCTCTATCGACGCCGTCTACGTCTTTACCTTCGTCAATGACTAAAACGCAGTACTTTGTAGACCTTTTTTGTTTTAATACATTGCTTACAGCTGGTATGTCTTGTTGATAACAAACAATAATAAACGGTTCCACAGAGTTCGAAATCTCTTGATGTGTGCTGGTAACAGCTGGTCGAAGAGTGCGGTTCAATCGTCTGCTTTCAAATATATCTTTCATTTTAAAATCATAGAAAGCAAAATTAATTTTTCCTGTATCCTCTGCAACTGCATCAAACAACTGTAACTCATCAGTTTGCATCTTGATATCAATTTTAATTTTACACATTTCCAAAAGTTCGTAACACTGAATCCAGATTTCCTTTATGTCTATACAATCTTCCACGAATCTGTTCCAATGCTTGGATTCTGATGTATAGAAATGCAGCAACACTGGCTCTGGAATAAGCTCAATGGATTTAAGTAAATATTTTCTTATCAAATCGGAAAGTACGCTTTAATGAATGTGTAAGAAAGCGTATAGAACATTTTCAAGTTATATAAACGATGACATTTAATTTAATGCGAAGCATTCATAATTTACTGTATTTAAAGTATTTATTTGCTTCATTCAACATAACCAGTTTTTTCGTCTTGTATTTCTTGTTCTTTTATTGTCATACTACTAATTTTTATAACCATTAACTTTTATTATACGTGTTGAATAGGTTTTCTGCAAGTGATCAAATATTTTCAATTCTAAAATTTGAATTTCACTTTTAAAAATATGAATTGTAAACGAGTGGGTTAGTATCATCCGTCCAAGAGTAGTGGTCAACAAAGCCCCCAAACATAATCAGACTTTGTAAGAAGGTTCATACACATATAAAATTGCACAACTCACAAGCCCAATTAAGCTATTGAATCAAAAGTGCGCGAACGATTTGTTTTAAATAAACGCAAGATTGCTCAAATCTAATGTATTCTTCATCAGCATCATTGTTTTCGATATTGGTTGATTCTTTTTGATGTATTAATTGTATTAAATTTGTTCAATCTTATTTGGGAGTAATTGTGCATCTTTAAGGATTGGTCGTATGTTGCATGTGCCCATGCTGTTTGAAAGCCGGAAATCACGTAAGCAAATCGATTAATAACTCAATCTTGATTTAGCCTAGAATAAATACTTTATCAAGCCAACTTCGCCAATATGTGTATCACCGACATTGAATCGCAAAACAAAAATGAATAAGTTTCTAACAATAATTGTTTTAAAATTCATGTTTCGAATATATGATGTTTAAAAAGAAAATATATAAGAAATCACATTCACACCATAACTTAAATTTTTGAATAACATAAAACGGAGTTCACTTTTCACTTACATTTCGTTTACAAGTGCCTGTTCAGAGTAAAATAATCAAATTACATTTTGAAACACTGTCGAAACAGCATTTAACATAGTTATTTTTAACCCATTGATTTCATCATTTTGGTTCAAACAGGATCAAGGTTCTTTTCCTTGCACAATTGTGTCCTAAATATACGTCCGATTTTTCCATCCTTAGAACTAAAACTGAGGAAAAGTATATTTGTCTTGCTTTAATGCCAAAAACAATTATTAATCTTAAACCTTAAAGCATATGTCTCAGTTGTAACGATATTAAATGGGTGAGATTCATGCTACCTATGAAGGCTGTCATAATATCGTTGCAACATTTATAATTTACATGTCCCTTAAGTTAAATGTTTACAATTAGGCCATGCCAAATTGTTGTTTTTTTTCATTTAGCGGATTTTTACCGGATCCAATTGTTTCAAAAGGTAAAAAAATATTTTACGACTTCACCTATTTGTTTAGCTAGAACCTGATTGTTTGTGTTAAATTAGCATTTTCGAAGGCTGCAATAAAATCAATCATAATTTTCCTACGCAGTTATATAGTGTTTTAAAAGTTGCGTTGATTTATACTGTATATCAACCGGTTAAACATTGTTGTCAATAAAATCGAACAAAATTGCGATTTCCGGTAAAGATGTTTTGTAATTCACAAACTGAGGTGAATTACTGTTTTGTCACTGAAATGATAATATATATCAGTTTTAGTTTTCAAAGGCAACATCTCTCTCAACAAATGCCTATTATTTGCTTGTTAAATGTTTTCATAATGATAAAAGCGCAAGTTGCCGCTTGATCAAGCCGTTTATTTCTTAGAACATTTCCCACAATAGGCTATTATCTGATTCAAATCATGATACTCATGACTAGAATTTGACCTGATGAAGTCGATGATTTAGAAGACATCTTATCTCTTCATAAATATGTCTCAAGTTTGGTCTGAAATTATGTTCCAAGTTATGTTTTACCAAATACTGACACATTAAAACCAATATCTGGTCACAAATAGCGAAATTGCAGTAGTAAAGAAAGGAGCATTGGTTTTGACAGACCAAAAAATAAATAAGTCTACTTTGATATCTGTTTTCTTTTTCCATTTAAACATAATATCAAATGAATAATTGCATTTCATTCACAGTGATATACAAAACAAACGCAGCTTGTATCAACGAAACTGCAGTTAGCTTTTACATGACATTTACCAGAAATGACACAATAAATCAATCGCATGTGTGATTTAGTTAGTGCATTTTGTTTTAAAAAGAAACAAAAATCAGCAGTTGAAATATTTCGTAATAGTTTCTATTCTGCATAACGTTCCTGAAAACGGTAACACTTGTGCGTAAAAGTTTTCTATACAACTTGCTGTATTTTCTCTGGAAAAAAATCTGATAGGCATCTAAATAGTGGATATCTTCTTTTTTTGCGAAGCATATGTCATGTTATAAAAACATCGTACGGTCCTTGTCACATGATACACAATGTACATGTATTAAACTTGTTGGGGAAAAGTTATAAAGCTGAGTTATAATAAATTATATAAAATGTACGGTATTTATATGTTACAGGGATGGTTACATACCAAGCTTCGTTTTGGCCGGATCGTTTTTGCCTTTGCGATGTTTCGTGTCAAATGTAAGCAATTCAATGTCTTCTAGACCGGCATTTGTATGTCCACTGTTCATAATATTCGTCGTAGAGCTGTCTGCGTCTGTTTGAAAGAGATAAAGTGACAGGAACTGCAATAGGTTTTGGTTCTTTCTTTTTTTGTACATTGATAGAAACAGTATATCAATGAAAAGCAAACACACCAGTTAGGTATAATGAAAAGCTGATGCCTTCATCTGTAAACGTTGTACATGCAATATCAAGGCGTAGCAAGGTCAATAACATTACAACAACAATGAACAAATATATGATTTACAGGGTCTGTTTTACCTCTCTTTTTTACTTCAGTCCTTTAATGTCATCCAACATTTTATCTAAATTTAAAGTACATAAACTGGAACAATAATAATAATGATAATTATGGTCTTATTGACACTGAGAAAACTTACTTACAGCATTATAGTTCCCAAAATAACGGCTTACAAAGACTTGCACATGGTTTTTTTACTTAAATGGGCTGTATGTATTCCAAGCTGTGGTCTATTTTATTCTGAGTATGCTTACATAGAGCTGCACATGGGTTTGTTTTGATCTTAATGGTCTAAACGGTTTCCAAAATGTGGTCCGATGGGCACTGTGTATTCTTACTTAGAGCTTAAAATGTATTTCGAACTGACTGGCCTTTATGGTTTCCAAAGTGGGGTCTTTTTGACACTGTGAATGCTTACTTAGTGCTGCACATGAGTTTGTTTTGATCTAAAATATTGTTTATATTTGCCAAAATGTGGTCTATCTTATTTAGAGCTGTCTATGGGTTTGTTTGACTCTAAATGGGCTTAATAGCTGCCAAATCTTTTAGGGATGCAAACGAATGGCAAAATTGATATTCGAATGTTCGGTAATTCTTTCGATCTAAAATATTCGATTATTCGATAACCGAAATACATATTTTATAAGTTGTAGTAAAATATTATTATTATTATTCTACAAAGTAATAGCCGAGGCATTTTAACCCTACTTTGTCGTAACAAGTATAAGGTCAGTGGACTCTTATTTTCCCCAAAAGAATTCCCCATTTTGAAAAAGAAAATAAAAATACATTATAAACAAACAAAGTCGAATAATTTTAGTTCCATTGCCTTCGCATTTTTAAACAATGTGAAATTAGATGGATTCCGGGCCAAGTGGCGGTCTTTCCGTAAGACGAGCAGTCTCGTTCTGGGATTGACCTCTACTAAATATAACTACGGAAAAACCAAACCACCTCGGGAACTAGTAAATTAATAAAACGAAAACATATGTGGATTTTGACTCTTCTGTCGTGCATCAATAGACGAAATACATACTTAAACTCTGTACTATGTATTTACATTTCAACGCACGAGCATTGTATCGAAATATTGAAAACAGATTGGAGCATATATACAAGTAACTACATTATTGTAGCACAAGTGAGCACGGCAATTTGAGCAATGTTGCACAGTTGAATATGTAGCCAAGAAAACACATTGGTGTGAAGGTCGATTCCTTAAATCCTTAATTGGCAGATGCATTTTAAATTACCGAAAGAAAATGAAAATTTTGTTGTCACTAATAAAATCTCAGTTATTATAAATTACGGGGACGTTTTATGGTATTCGAGATATGCCCCTAAATGTCATATGGCGTGTACATAGTGTTTTTTCATCACATCACACCTCTGGCATTATTGCCAAATCGTTGACAAAAACAAAACATGCTGCACATGGGTTTGTTTTGATCTAAATTGACTTCAAATTTGCCAAAATGTGGTCTTATGTGTACTGTGTAAGCTTATTAAGAGCTGCACATGGGTTTGTTTGGATCTAAATGGGCTTAATGGTTGTTAAATATAGTCTTTATGACACTGAATATGTTTAATTAGAGCTGCACATTGGTTTGATTCGCTCTAAATGGGCTTTATAGTTTCCGAATGTGGTCTATTTGACACTTCGTAGGCCTAATTAGAGCTACACATGTTTGGCTCTAAATAAGCATTATTGTAGTCACAAATGACTTGATCGAGAATTTAACCAACTGAATTATAGACCTTTTTTACCTGTTTAAATTATTGACTGTACACTGGCACTGGTACTGTTTTGGCTCGTGTAGAACCTACATGGTCTTGAATATAACAACTTTATGGACCACTTGGCACTCGATTGGATTTATACGGTCTATATTTGGGAGATATCAGTATGAAAAAAGTTTATTGGACACAAAGTGGACTTGATAATACCCAAAGTGTGATGATGGTCTGAAAGAGTTGGTTTGGCGAAAAAAAGCGGTTGAATGGCCTCTGGGAAGGCTTTCGTAGAGCCCGTCTGGGTTTGTTTGATTATGAATTCGCTTGACTGTAACCACAATAGGGACTTTTGAGCTCTTGACGAACGCCTCTGTAGTAAGAAAGGTTCAAAATGGGCTTTATTGCAATTATTCAGAGGGCTGTTGTGGATCTTTTGTATCATGTTGATTTTTTTGGCGCACACCATGAGCCATAATGGGGTTTCGGGCATTCAGTCGGCTTATATATAAACATTTTATGGCTTGCTTAGCACAAATTATACCTAGGACGAACTGATTTTGAGTTGCTAGGAACTAGAATATCAACGCATTAGGTTGGTAAAACACTGGATAAACTTGAAAAGCGATGTTTTAGGCTTAATGTGCTTAGATGGGACTCATTTAAATATATGTCATAGCTTGTTGGCTCAAAATTGGCTCAAGAAGGGACAATTTGGGGTTAACTTGACTTTTGATATGGCAAATATATGAACTTGGTTTAAAACTGCTTGGTGATTTGGGTAATGTATAGACATTTTTAAATAAAATTTAACCAAAACATAAATAAATAAAATGATAACAAAGTCGATATTGAACATATTTGCATTTTGAACATTCAAATGAGTTGGATTTGATTTTGAAAAGCTTAATTTTGCATTTCAATATGAAATTTATTATACAATAGTTATAATATATTCATATGGATAAATGTTTTAAAATTAAATAGATACAATGTACTAATAATGAACTCTCTTGAATATAACAATTTGTGGTAACCGCCTTGGGTAATATGTCTCCATAACATCTTTAAAACATTTCACTTCAAAGTAACTTAACAGAGATCAAAATAGAAGAAATTATCAGTTACTTTTTTGCAAACACAATTAAATGAACAAAATTTAAAAAATAAAAAGACGAAAAAAAACCAAAACATCCTCAACTGATTGTGTTTCAGTGTATTTGACCTTGAACTGACACTGACCTTGAAGCAAGTAGATAGGTATGTCAACATAAAGCACCGTATGAAATTGATACATGTCATAAATTAAGATATACATATTAATTGACTGTAAAAGTAGCATAACTTTCCATAAGACTCGTAAAGCAATAGAAACCTTGGGATCATCTTTAATTGGCACACTGAAACGGTATGATCCTTGGCGGTGGAGGTTTTGAAAAATATAAAAAAAACCTATACGCTACACTATGGTTTTAAATAAGGGAACATATAATTTACAACTTAGTCAACGCTTTTAGACACATACTTCACTTAATTTAAAATTAAAATAGAAAAAGCATAGGAAAAAAACATTCTTTATCATATAAATATATATATATATATACAGCATATCTTGACCTTGAAATGACCATGACATTGAAATGGCTGAAATGAGCTTGAACTTGACATAGGAGAGGTCAGATAGATATGTCAACATAAAGCTTACTATGAAATAGATACATGCCATGCAGTCAGATAGACTTTCAGCCTTATACTAGCACAGTTTGCTATAACACTCTTACATCAATAGCAATCTTGCGACCACGTTTGGCATGCAATTGTAGTATGAAACCATGGCTTTTTAATAAAAGATATAAAAGCTATATCCTTAAATATTTTTCAAATGAAGAAACATACACTTTACAATTCTGCCACCACATTTTGACACAGACTGAACGAAAATGAATTAACAAAGAAGAAACGTAAACAGGAAAAATCAAATGTTAGGGTATTAATTCTCCTTTTACCTTAAAATGACCTTGACCTTAAAGTAGTTAAGGTTATATGTCAATTTGAAGTTCATAATGAGAAGAGTTATATCCATTTGACTATTCTTTCTTAGTTAATATATAATAAAAGGCTATATTCGAACACAGTATTTTTACTGAAATGGCAATTAATGGCGGCTATCTTTGGCGCCATCATGGATATTTCCTCTTCGCAAGAGCCGCCATGTGGCCAAACTCACTTTCAAAATCAACAGAATTTAACCTTCAATTTGATATCAAAATATTTGTAAAACGGAGGGGTGCAGTAAATGTCCTTATTTTTCCCATTTTTCTGCCCTGGAACCAAGACTTTAATGCATGGCTATTGACTTCAAGTTTACCCATTTATTAAAAATCGGATTATTTAAAATAAGAAAACAACATCCTCCGAAACGTTTTTCATGAGCTTTGATGAATCGGGTCATTAGGTTCGTGTACCTATATGTAAAAAACGTATTCTACGATTTAGGACAAGTTATTAAATTACAATTTAATGTACCAAAAAGTTTGTTATAAAGGTATACGACAAACGTTTCTTGTTATTTTGATGTTTCCTTTTTTATGCTTCCACGCCATGTCAATAAATGTTTACGAAAATATAAGATGGATCCTGAGAGGGTCCTGGTAGTCATGTTCAGATTATTTGCAAGAATTACAAGTTATAAAACTTTGACCCAGCGTGCACAATTTTTGCACTGAGACCTGACTATTACGGAATAAAATATTTGAAAGGCCAAATAAGGAAACAAAATAGTTTTCTCTTTATTGCGTGAAAAACGTTCGGTAATATTCGAAATACGCAATGAATGTTCTGAATTGTAAATTTCCTGAATTATTCTTTATTTAATATACCGTAAACATCATTAAAGCAAATGTACGACAAAATAGCGCAATGCGGCATATATATGATCGACATTCCATTCTTTGCATGTAAAGGTTATGGTTAACCTTTACAAGAGGGTTAGATTAGGCTTTTGATTCTTTTATATGTAACTCTCAGTAGATTATCAAAAGCATATATTTTATTATATGGTTAACAGACCTTTTGAGGTCGTTACCGTCTGCAAAGGCTCGCAAAATGGTTTACAGTCCGAGTGCGAAGCACGAAGGTTATAAACATTTTAAGTGCATTTGCAGGGGGTAAGGACCGAAAAGGTGTACTATCGCTTTATTGCATAAAATACACACCATGATTAACTTTTGTGTTCTAAAAAGCTGTTAAATGTCAGGAAAATGAAAACAAGAGCTAGTTAAAATTAACCTCTATAACATATCTATTTTTCTTTTACATTAAGCTCGATAAGGGCCGCAACGTGTTCAGTCGATTGGAAAGTGTTTTCTTGTTTTTAATTTACTGGATGACTTGTATTATTTGCACACAATACCTATCGGGTAATCGATTAATTACCGATGTATTCATACTTTAACATTTATGTTTTGGCACCTAATTAAACCGGAGAAATTTGTTCTAGGTAAAATGTACAGCATATTCAGCATCAGAGAAAAGAAAATTTGAAAACTCTTTGTTCAGTACATGAGGTGTAATGTAATCATCTCCATATAAGTCGTTTGTTCTGAATTAAAATCGACAGATATAACTAAAGTTGTGAGGAGTTAAACGTTTTAGACTTTGTACTATCTAGTAAACACGCCTTTTGCCAGAAAAAGACAACTCAGAAGAGTTCCGAATAAAATTCCAGCGATTTGATTGGCTGACGGGTAATCGTGTAAGTCTTGCAATTGTTGGGTTACGTAAAGTTCCTACATGATATCTATGCTAGTGTAATATGTAATGAATTATGATGAAACATCTCTCTTACGTCCTGTTCCACCTCGAGTTTGTTTTTTTTATCACGTATCCTTCGAGACCGCGTAGCAATCGAGACGGATGTATGCTATATCGAATGAGACGTGATAAAGGCGGTCAGAAAACTCTCTATCGTATCATATTTTCAATTATATGCCTCACTTTATAATTTAATGTCTTAACGCAGCTTCTATCAATGAAATTTCAGTTAGCTTTTATACGAAATTTTCCGGAAATTACGCCATAAATCAATAGCATGATTTAGTAAGTGCATTTTGTCTTAAAAAGAAACACAAATCAGTAGTTGAAATATGTCTTAATAGTTTTTATAGAAAATACATAACGTTCCTAAAAGGTAACACTGGTGCGTTAAATAATATTATAACAACTCGCTGTATTTTCTTGGGAAAGGAATCTTAAGGCATCTAATAAATAGTGGATATCTTCTTTTTTACGAAACATGTGTCTGTTATAAAAATGTACGGTCTTTGTCACATGATACACAATATACATGTATTAAACTTGTTGGGGAAAAGTAATAAAGCTGAATTATAATTCATTATACAAAATGCACTGTATTTAAATGTTACAAGGATGGTTACATACCAATATTTGTTTTGGCCGGATCGGTTTTCTCTTTGTGATGAATCGTTTCAAATGTAACCAGATCAAAGTCCTCTAGCGCGTCATTTGTACGTCCACTGTGAGTTGTATTCGTCGTAGAGCTGTCTGCGTCTGTTTGAAATAGATAAAGTGACAGGAACTGCAATAGGTTAACAAAGAGTGGCACATGGGTTTGTTTTTACCTCACTGGGCTGTATGTTTTCCAAGCTGTGGTCAAATTGACACTGAGAAGGCTTATATAGATGCACATGGGTTTGATTTTGATCTTAATGGGCTAAACGATTCCAAAATGTGGTCCAATGGGCACTGTGTATTCTTACTTAGAGCTTGTAATGTATTTGTTTGGATCTAATATATGGGCTTCGTGGTTTCAAAAGTGGGGTCTATTTGACACTTTTTGCTCACTCAGGGCTGCACATGCGTTTGTTTTGATCTAAAATGTTGTTGTTTTTGTATTTGCCAAATATGGTCTAATGGGTACTGGGTAAGCTTTTTTAGAGCAGCACATTAGTTTGATTGGCTCTAAATGGGCTTAATGGTTTCTAAATTAGTTTCTTTATTACACTGAGTAGGTCGAATAAGAGCTGCTTATCACAAGGATTGGTTCTGATGGGCTTTATGGTGTCTGAATATGGTCTATTTGACACTGATTAGGCTTACATAGAGCTGCACATGCGTTGTGTTTTTATCTAAATGGGCATAATGGTTCCCAAAATGTGATCTTGCACTGTGTATGCTTCAAACGGGTTTGTTTGGATCTAAATGAGCTTTATGGTTTCCAAAATGGGGTCTATTTAACATTTAGCAGGCTCATTCCGTGCTGAACATGGGTTTGCTTTGATCTAAATTGGCTTCATAGTTGCCTTACAGTTGTCTTATGGGTACTGTGTAAGTTTATACAGAGTTGTACATGGGTTTGTTCGGCACTAAATGGGCTTTATGGTTGCCAAAATGTGGTCTATTTGACACTGAGAATTTAACCGACTTAATTATTGACATTTTGAGTTTTTACCTATTGATATGCTCCACTGTACACTGGTACTGGTACGAATTTTGCTCGTATAGTACCTATATGGTCCTGGATATAGCAACTTTATTGATCACCTGGCACTCGATTGGCTTGATGCAGTCTGTATTTGGCAGATATCAGGATATTTTTTTTTTATTTGACACAAAGTGGACTTGAGAATAGCCAGTGTGATGATGGTCTGTGTTCTGACTCATATTTGCTAAATAAACTCGCAGCAAGTAATAAACATTTCTCAAGGTGGAAAATATAGAACGAGAGGTGGATTAACTTCGTTTATTCCAATCTTGTTGTACACATGTACGTACGTTTGTGTGTGGTAAAAACGGTAAATATACAAATAGACTGTATCACTAGAATGTCAACACAAAATTACATATAGTTTTGCCTTTAATATTTATGCAAAAAGCTACAGAAACAAGCTCAGTAGCAAAACGTTTACGGTTAAGTGGCACTGGGCAAACGCCAAAGACATAGAATACAAATTCATAAACAAGAAACATAGAAGAACAGTACAAAACTCTACAAACAGCACAGTGCATACATACTATATATATATATATATATATATATATATATATATATATATATATATATATATATATATATATATATATATATATATAAATAATTGGTATGTTAATCAAGAATTGTTAGGTACCGCCTTGGAACGGTCAGTAAAATGTTAATTTACTGGGGGTTTTAACCAGTTTATGTGCACAAACCTCACTCTTATCCCAACGATCCTTAATAAAGATAAAACGCAAAAGGTAAATCTTATCAAAGTATGCATTAGGCCACACCAAATTAATGTTTAGTTCCTCGGATTTTTGCCAAAAAAAATTGGAGCGAGCGAGCGAAAAAAATTTTTTGTCAGTTTTCATAAAAACCGAAGCGAGCGAAGAGCGAAAAATATATTTTTCCTTATATTCAATATAAATGAGAAAGATTGATCAAATAATTGCCCTTAAACCCAGTTTAATGCCATCTTGAACTGAACCTCTAATGGACATTGGGAAAATGTTGGAATACATACTATTTATTCATCCGTGTTTAGTACAAACATTATATGGATATTTCTAATTTCTTATATAATTAAAACGTACTTTAATATGACGATCATTCATAATAATAAATAACCCTGCTTTTAGTAAAATTTTTGAAACGACTTATATAAATCTACCTTAATCAGTTTAACATAATATGCAACTGTATTTAGACATAACTTAGGATTGATTTTGGATTTGTAAAAAATGATCACTTACACACTCGCATCATCAAACATCAGACTCCATATAACATAGACTAAATTTTGTTTTTATTATCACAGGAAATGCAGTGACATGTGCTTATTAAAACAAAAAGAACAAAGAGTATTTTTCAGAGTACTTTTTTTGGTTATTTAGATGTTTTTATGCACCAGCCAATTGTATATGCCCCCCCCCCCCCTAAGTCCGGAATAGCGGGGACTTTGAATTCCGGTCTCTCAAAACCCGGGTAAAATACCCGACCTGCAGGGACACACTGCTGGTAAAATCCCTGCCAAATGGCCCGCAACCCCGAATACCTATGTGAGGCCCATTCCCGACTATTTTCAATATGAAGACAAAACCACATTCACTAGGCACTGCGGGGCCACCTGAAAGGTAAAAACATAGCCCATTGCCTCTGCTGTACCCGGTATACCACGGAAACAAGGGTGAGGGTCGGGCGGGGCAGTGGTTACAATTGACAAGTGCATTACAATCCCGGATTATGTTGCAAATAAAAACAAAATATAAGGTGATAAACTTAGGCTTACTTATATTGAGGTATATCCAGACCAGTGTTTATATCGCTATTTGTGAAAAGATGTTTGTTCAAAACTGTTGCTTTGTCAGAATTTGATCAAAAATGAGCTTGATACATCAATTTGGACCAAACAATGACTCATGTTTCAGTTAAGTTGACCTGTGACATCTTCAGTATCGTCGTAACGAGGTAAAATGTTGGTCCCTTGTATTATGACTTGAATAAAATAGTGCTAAGTTGATCATTCCGATTTCCATTCAAATCGAGTCACTAATTACGCAATATAATCGCTACCCGTCTCAGATACACATGCTTTATTGCGTAATGATTGCTTTAAATAATGATCCTTTAGTGTATGAGACGATCAACAATGACTTCAAGCATGCTCAAAACATATTTATTGTCAAAAATAAGATTTAATTTCCAAACTTCGAGCCGCATTGTTTATACCGGAAGCGGCCATTTTGATTGAATTTATTGAACCCATGCTAAACCGATCGATATACAGTATAAAAACACTACGCATCGGTAACTTCCCTTTACAAAAACAAGAAAACTAGCGTAGAAAAATTATACTTGATTATTTTTAGCCTTCTAATAAATTATTACCTGAAAAAACTCTGCTTGGCGATTTCAAAAAAATAGGAGCGGTAAATCCGGGGAACGAAATATCAATTTGGTGTGGCCTTACCTTGAGGAAACTTATCAATTAAACAAATAATACTAGACGTAAAGGTAAACCCCTGCAGACGGAGGGAATCAATTCAGAGCACCTAATGCAAACTCTTTTCAAAGAAACGATGCAGTCATCGTTAGAAACTAAAAACATTCCACACAGTCTGCCTTAAATTAAAGGTTTAAAACTGTGTAATCATAGAGTTTCATAATAAAAAACATCATTGTACTAAAACTAGGAAAAATTAAAGAAAAACATTATTAAAAAAGCGACTTGTACTTGCTAATCTCTTCTTCCAAATGATTTGAAAATGTAAAATATTTGAAGAAAATGAAGTCACATGCCAAAACAATCGTAGTCAGCCAAAACGTGTTCGCCAAATACGGTTTTAAAGATAACATGAATTAGCAAAATCTTCATAAAAAAATCAAAGCACTGAAAGTTTAGTTATGAAAGGATGCTATATTCAACCCAATATTTTGTTTCAGGTATTCATCTTCGATAACTAGAAGGCAAGTGCTCTTCAAAATATTGCCTTTATATCCACGGTTTAAATAAAGTCCAAGTAATTCATTAAGTCTATCTGCCCAACTACCTGCTGGAAACATTTTAATTTTACGAATTTTCTTTAAAACATCACCATAAAAATCGGGATGAGCAATAATATCAGCAATGAGCGATTGAAGACTACTACTGTACTTTGATATGAGATTATACTGACCATTAACACATTTTGAGAAAGTTTTCCTTAATTTAAAATATCTGAAACCCTGTTTAAGAAGTTTTTGCGTCTAAGTTTACTGCGAGAGCTGATTTGTTTTACATCTGTACATATTCTAGCAAATCATATCAACTGTGCAATAAAAACACCATATGATTGTGAAATAGAAACATCACCATCTAAAGAAGTGTAATTAATTATTTTAAAATTAAAATCATCACGTTTATCATAAAGATTGACGCTCAATATATCTTCCTTTACTTCTAGTTGCAGATCTAAATAGGATGCTTTTAAAACGGATGTATTAGATTTATTAAGTTGCAATTGTGAAGGGTATATCGAATGAATGTTATCTGTAAATACAGGATTATCTTAACTTAGAATATCATCAATATATCTAAAAGTGCTATTGAATTTATCAACAAGAGCTCGATCTCCAGACTTAGTTAATTTTAACATATATTCACTTTCATAGCAGTATAAAAAGAGGTCTGCAAGTTGAACTTTCTAGAATTATCAAGGAAAATATATACTTAACATAGCAATGAAGATATAACGTCTTAGTTTCAATCCATATCACTCACGTGATTAAATCTAACAAATAGACATTTTTCTAACAATACGAAAGTACGAATGCGCTTGACAGAAAATAACGATTGTAAATATATCAAGACAATTGAAGCAAGACATTATAACAGTCAGTTTAAAATACATACATTTTTCCGAGCATCTAAGTCCAAATCGGACTAAAACTTTCGGTAGAAAGAAAATGAAAGCCTCGTGGTATGATTTTACCAGAAACTCAAAAAAAAAAATGCGCCGAAAAGCCAATGTTACACACAATTAATTTAAATTAAAAGAATCAGCATACTTCCCACCTGTTCTAACATTTTCTGCACTGTACGCCCTTCAGGAATGGGAGTAAAATTTACAAAATGTTCCAATAAACGTTAACAGGCAAGATTATAATCTTATCAAAATACGACAGTCAAAATGAATAATGATGACTAAGACATTCTTTAATGCAGTTGAATATAATTACTTCAAAAAGGACTCGACTGTTCGGCTCTTACAGAAACATTAAGAATAATATATATGTAAACTAACGTTGAAACATTAAAATTAACTTAAGACTGCCAGTATTTTATCCAATATATCTTAAACATCTTAAAGCATTTCTTAATTCAGTATTCACAATGGCAATCATAGTCTAAAAATGTTGCAAATAATTACAACAAAAACAAACCTGACAGTTTGTAAATTAGATAAGACTATCTAAATCCTTAGGAAATACTGAAACATTAGTTTCCTACCAACTGCACCATATGAACAACTGGTCTGGTATAAAATACCTTGTTGCCTTCCCTAATAACAATATCTTCGACCTTGTGAATTCTCCCATCCACACTTTGGAACACCCGCGTGACTCTACCCATAGGCCAACAGTGGCGAGAAGCCTCAACATCTTTTTACTTAACAACATCACCAATTTTCAACTGAGTTTGCTGCTGACCCCAGTTGCACCTTTCCTGTAATGTTTGCAGATATTCTCGCCTCCATCGAAGCCAACACTGACTAGCCAAATACTGAACTTGTTTCCATCCAGCCCGATGCAAGTCCTTATTGGCAATAGTGCCAAGAGGGGGGTTGTCCCTCCATCCAAATTGTGTCCGACTTTCGCAAAAAGCTCTGAGAAGGCTCATCTTCAACATTTATCGCATCTGCTTGAATTTTATCAATAGCACCACCAAGCAAGTGCCCCTTTCAGAACGGGAAACTTTCATTTTACCACGTACAGGTACAAATCTCCCCAGGGTATTAGTAAATGTAGAATAATATTTATCTTCAATGACTTCTATGTGAACAGCTAGTTTAACATGTAAACAGTACAGTCTAACGTTTTGATGCTGCTTATCCCCCTCTGGTTTCGCCTTGTAACAATTTCCCAAGGGCCGAAGAAGTTTGTACTCCTAAATTGTCTGATTCACATTGGAGATTTCAACGGCTTAAACAGCTCCGCATATGCATATGAAAATAGATGCAATTCTACTCTTTCCATCTGGCTAAGTGAACCATCAAAGTAACTCCTAGATGGTGGAAAACTTTTCATGACTTCAGGAACATTGAAAGCAATCTTGTGAAGGCGTAACCTACTCAAATATCTCAAGAGTAAATCTACAGCGCCCTCTACCGTTGACTTTGACGTCAGACACAAAGCTTTGAACATCTTGATCAGATTTCTACACTGACTTGCGGTGACCGTATGTCGCAATAGCAGGGGAAGGACTGTTTCCGAAAACATGCTTACACATGCGATACTCAACTAAGGGGTTTAAAGGGTTGTTATCTTTGAACAATAGAAACCGCAGCAGATTTCTGTCTTTCTCATGAATATTGAAAGAGTAGAACATTTGTTCAATATACAATTCACAGTAACATTTTCCTTTCTGAAACGCATCAACACCCTTTGCAAGCTGTTAACAAAGTCAGGACCTTGCAAAAGAACTCAGTTTAAATGAACTGTACACCAGATTGGCACCAAAAAAGGTATATTTCTGTACCGAATCTCAGGACAGTTATTTTTTTAAATGTTTTGCTCTTTGATGTCATAATTATAAAAAAAACTAACAAAATATAAAATCAAATCAAGTCTGAGACCGGTGTCGCCAAAATTGCAGTCCAGTGTTGTATCCACCGTGCTAAGAAGGCTCACACGAAATGGATGGTGGGAATATTTAAGCTATATACCTAACTTGGTATTATCACGTGATAACATCGACCGGCCAATCACACATAAGGAACGAATTTAATAGAAAGACATACCTAGTAATCTTTGTAATGAAAAAATACGAAAAAACTGCAAAATAACTAAATTAATTCTAAACCATGTGGTACTTCAGATAGTAAGTATCAATACATTGGACACATCGATACCAAGTTTATGTTAGTTTTCGACATTTATTTTTTTCGGCATTTAATCAAACGAGTACAGCCCCCTTTATACAAACCTTTAAACACTACCAAGGGGTCAAACACAACTCGAACCTGACCATCTTTTCTCGGATGGTTAAAAATAGGCAAATACCAACATTCTTCAGCGGGACTCAAAACTGGTGCTCTTTCTTCTGCAAGACCATTGCTGAGTAACATGCCCATGAAATCAAAAAATGTTCTTAATTTATAGAATTTTTCTCAAGGCTCTTGGAAAGAGTATTTGCTCCTTTGAGTGCTTGCGCCCTGTTATGAGGTAGCCGTGGACGCAAAGGGCTCAAAGAAAGGGGTGCAACCCAACTGCCATCATAACATTTCTGAAACAGACTATCCATAACACGAAGAAACTCTCTATCCCCAACTGACGTAGATACCCTGTCATCATTTGGAGTTTTGACAAAGATGAGAACTTAGACAGAAGCCGAGAAACAATCACATGGCTTAAACAGGGAAGTTCGGCCATCATTAAGAATGTAAGTCTTGTTAGCATTGGCAATATCTTGGGCATGAATTTGTCCTACGCACAACTTCCTAATTACAACCCATCCCAGACCCACACATTGTGCAAATGGTGCCCCTGGAGGACCAACAACTTGATCAATTACATGATGAGCCTCAGTTACGTCTCTACTTATTAGCAAGAGAATGTTAGCGTTCTGGTCAAATTCAGGTATTCAATTAGCAATAGTACACAAATGTTTATGGTTACGTGCACGCTATGGTGTACAAATCTCAGTCTCATCACTTGGTATTTTGGTCAGCCCGACGACCTAAGGTCATGAAAGTACCTCCACATGATTCAAGTATATATTCATAACTTTTACTTCTGATACCTAACAAAGAATATAGTTCTGCTTTAACCAAAGACCTATTGCTCTGTTCATCTTTATTAGCATTACATTTTATGACATTGATAGTATTATCAACAGTGAACATATTTACTAAAACAATTTTAGCAGATGATTTTCCAGAGTCATTTTCACAAATCTCTGTACAAGAACTAACAACCGTGATGGTTGGCTGATCCGTGCGGATCTGTAGCCCTATTGATGCTTTATGACACTGCTATATGCATAGCCCCACAATCATATCTTCTTGAACAAATACTACACCTTATTTGGCTCTGGCAATCACGAGCCATATGCTTCTCAGACACTTAAAACACTTATAATCTTTTAGCACGTTACTTTTCTCTTGGAAAGATTTATATTTAAATACTCTACAATTTTCTAATGAGTGATTTCAACAGTGTTTTTTTCTTGTAGAAATAAAGATTTTCTTCTCATTCACCACATCTGTGGTCGTTCTCTTCGGAGCATCATAGTTGAAACTTGGGTCGTTACGAATTTGACTCTGGTCATGTATAAACTGGGCACACATTTTGGAATGGAGGAAATGGCACGCTGTGTTTCCTCTTTTAGTCAGTAGCACGTCCAGTCCACTTTTCTTGAAGGTTGTGCGGTAACTAACATATGAATGGCTTAATCAAATGTTTTACTTTGTAGTGGCGGGGCAACTTTTGAGAGCAGGAATATGACCTTGGTAACTGATCACTACGTAAGGATGCATACCGAATATTAAGTGTCTTGACCTTGCGTTTTCACAAAAGAAGTATCAAGTACTTCACTATATCTGTGTGAAAAAAAATCGGTTTCAGGGGCAGGACAAATTTTGAGATCACGGACATAATTTAAGCATTCTTAGTAAAGGTCCACTGTGAGAGGCTACATATTGTTATTATCAACAGAGTGAGTCATGTGAATTCCAGTAAGATGATTTTACAGAATTAGGTCAGCTTAAATAATTTAGATCTATTGTTACAGTTAATAAGTTCATCTAATTTAGAGTTTGGGTGACGAATGTAATAAGGAAAAATAAGTTTTAAAGTATGATTGAAAAATGGTTATATTCAAGTAAGTAGTGAAATTTATCACCAATAACATTCTTAGTACATAACTGACATAATCTTTGGTTTCTCTCAATGTTCATAATGCCTGCCTTATTCAATTGGTAAAGAATGATTTGTGGTCCTAAATTTACAAAGTATTTTACTAAGGTTACTAGGTAACAAGTCAAGATAATCTTCAAAACAATAATTGTTCTTAAAATTCTATATACAAGACATTTGGAAGAGCTATCAACTGGACTACGGGGACCTACCGCTACAGGTACACAGTTTACAAATTTTCGGCTTCTGATTACCGCTATCGTACAGCGTCGGAATACCGCTATTTGTTATAATTTTAAACACTTTTATGCAAAGAGCAGAGAATTTAATCTCAAGATCAAGATGAGTTATCAATGAGGTAAACCGTTTATCAATTTCAAAATAGAACACATTTTGAACAAAATTAAAGAAATTAATTACAAACAGTATATAGTACATACAATTATATAATATAACACCCATATTAGATCAATGTTGCATTTCCCCAATAAGCGAAGTATACATTATCCTTAATTGGGTAATATTTGTACATTTTTCTTTTTGCTCAAAACCTTTAATAGACAGGTGAATGCAATAAACTGTATATTATCGGTTTTAATATGTAACGGCATTAAACATGTTTACTTATCAATAAATATGACATATCGGCATAACTACTTCGGAAAAACACAACACTCTCATTAATACACTTCGGATATGATGAATATTGGACAAAGAAGCAACAACCGTAGACGTGTGCTGACGTCATTGAATTGAATACCATCATCAGTAGAAAACGCACGGGCAAAACAGCGCAGTAGTAATCCTGTGATATGTAGATTGTGGTATTTTTCCTCTTCGGTATTTGTTCATTTTTGATTTTTATAAAACTACTATAGGCGAGTTATGTACATAGAAATTACTTCTTTTGCCAATTTGTTTAATAAATAATAAAGGATGATATTATTCAATAATACACTATGATATATATAGTTTTAGTAAAGACACTTCATCTATGTATTACAAAATTGCCAGAGACGTATAATGTTATTATAGATCACGTGTGCAAGCATAGATACACATTGCAGTTCTTGTTTTCCTTATAAATACGCTACGGCAAGTATTTAATATTTCGACAACAGCATTTGTGTAGTTCGGTATATTTCAAATGTGCGTCTAAGGCAACGTTGCGGAACGTTATTTAATTCAATCAATTTATGCATTAGTGTGCTTAAATTGAAGTAAATTGAAGCAATCCACATACATACTCTCTGGAATGCCATGTGTGACTGAACCAGGCGTGTATAAATACCCTATGTTAGAAGACATCACATAATTACAGTTTTTCAGGTACATGTCATTTCATGTAAATGTGAGAAATAAAACAAAAACTAAATGTATTATTTAACAGTGGTGTGAACATGTTTGTGTCTCTAATTCATTGCTGTTTGGGTCCTAGCCTTGTGAAGCTAAACAAGACTTATTTTCGAATGTTCAACTAATGGGCTTGTCCTTGTAGTCCTCATTATATTAAAAGTATTCCTGTTTCTTTAATTATATACAAATGCATTGAACGGTGTCAAAACAATATGTTTTATATAAAATAAATTAAAAAGGAATTATGACAATCCACTATCATGATATTTTACACACATGCTCATTCATTTCCCATAAAAATGTATACTTATATGAATAAAATCCAAATACTGAGTCACAATTCATTCATACATCAGGGTATTTATATCAAATATAAAGGGTCTGAGTCTTTTGATTTTAGAGAATAAGATCCTGTTTTACTATATATGTATTTTGGGAAACGGATATCAGATCCCGCTCAAAACAGGTACAAGAACCGGCCCGCACGCGCCATATACTTATTAGCAATGAATAACAAGCTTTTCTAGTTCTCATTAGCTGAACCAAAATCAATCAGGGCCATCATTTTATCGGCAATAAAAAGAAAAAGTCCTTTTAAACGAATAAACAGTAGACACACTCTACGCCCAGCTTATTCCCGTATAGGACGAACAAAAGCAACAATTTGTTTGGTATTTATAAATAAAGATATTTCCTATGATATTATGTTTCTTACTTTTAACTTAAAGGTTGTTTTATCAGCACGCAGAAGTATTTTCTAACCTTTTCACTGTTAATAGGTTATGGCTTTAGTTGCATAACATGATTAATGCTTCTTGTGTAGAATATGATTTGACGTACCTGTTTTGGTCCTCATTCGAATCCATAGGGCAGTGCCGCCTGAAATAATAACTATTTAAAAGCAACATGTAAAGAAATTGAAAAGTTAAGTGTAAAACTTGCGTTTCATGTATGTGTACCGAGTGGATGTAGACTGAGAACAGTTTATGCCAGAACTCACAAAAAGAAGATACATATTATTTCTTTTTGTTTCTTAACCATTTGATTGAATGCCGATGAATTTGATTGTGCTTCAAATAAATAATCACAAATCAAAAATTAAAGAAGTTTCGTAAAACGTATTTCCTTGTGGCTTTTTACCGTTTATTTATTTATTCAGAGTGACATAGTTACCCAAAACCTGATCATATTTACGCCGAGGAGAAGCACACACAAACACACACATATTGTTGGACGACTCAATGCGTTTTGTATAGTTAAAAAGCAAGCAATTTGATTGGTAATGATCTGCAATTTGATTGGTTAAAAATAAGATATAGTTTGACCAGAAATTATTGAGAATTTTATTAACAACTTTGATGTGGCAACATATTGGTTTTGTGCTCAACATCAATTAACTTCTTTAAATATAAGGGGACGTAACTCTTTTCTTAAATTTTCCAGTAGTCTGTTAGAGGGATCTCCCTTTGTTTACATTTGAGCAGACGACCTTGAAAGTTGAATGTTAAAATGAGTGCATCTGAGAAAAGAAAGATTGTTTATGAGCTCTTTAGTGATGGGGTTACAACTGCAAGCACCATTTCAAAAACTACAGACATTCCTCTATCTACTGTATACAGGGTTTTGAGAAATATTGAGAACTGACAAGGAATAGAGCATAAGAAGGGAGCAGGTAGGCCTCGAAGTTTGACAGTTGGTGATCGGAGGAGTTTGGGTTTAGTCACATCCCAAAACAGGAGATGGAGTATTTCCAAGATCAGAGATGAAATGATTTACAGGGGGACTGTGCCGGTATCCAAAGAGACCATGAGGAAAGAGGTTCATTCCATAGGCTATGAAAATAAAATGCAACGCCATCCCTACTCATGAGGCCAGAGCAAAAACAGAAGAGGTTGGATTGGTGTTTGCGCCACAGAGACTTTAACTGGGATAATGGGATATTCTCTGATGAAAGCTCTTTCTGGCTTTACCCAAATGGTATGAAAATGAGGACTAAAGACGACAAATCTTCACTTTACCAGCGACCAAAACACAGTCCCAAGTTCCATTTGTGGTGTGGGGTATGTCTCTTTGGAGTTTCGTCACTGTGAGTCTTCGAGAGTAACCTTACCAGTGAGCGGTATACAGACATTCTTCATGGACATTTGCTGCCAACAGCCCAGGTTTTGTATGGACATGAATGGATTTTGCAACAAGATAATGATCCAAAACATACTGCCAAACATGCAAAATCCTGGTATTTAGCGTAAAATGTCACAGTTCTGGAGTGGTCAAGCTACAGTTCTGATCTGAATCCTATTGAGAACATTTGGGGGTTAATGAAGAACAATATCAACCAGAAAAACGTAACTACCATAGATGCTATGAAGCAGGAGGTAGTCAGTTTATGGGACTCTATGGACCCTGATTTGATAACTTCTTTGATAGGGAATATGCCAAGGAAGATTGAAGCATGTATTACTCAGGAAGTCGGACAAAATATTAAAAGCTGGTGATTTTATATTGTGAATATATGTTCAGTATCATGATATAAACGAAAAATTGATGCTATGTTTTTTTTTTAGTTTTATGTATAAAAACATAAATCTCAATAATTTCTGGTCAAACTATATATGATTCATAATCAAAGCAGATTCTGGCTTACGAATTTTGCTATGTATACCAATGCAATGTTACCGAATATGTAAAGCATTATAAAATGGCTTTAAAACAAACTATTTAAATAAATAATTAGAGTACTTTTGTAATTAAAATTATCCCCCTTTCAAAAATATGTTTTCTGAAGATACTATAGGCAATGATAATTAAAACAAAATAGTTTACGACCATCATGATGGTAAAAATCGTCACACTGGTAATTGTCGAATAACAGCCTCCATTTTCGCTCAATCTACCATAACTTACATCTTTTTATATCCTGCTTATAAAAAAATATTATGTAAGCAATAAAAGTCAATGCATGTAAATGGAAAAAATAATTCAAATCAAGAGGAAAATATTACTTCCTCTTTATTCGTTCTATTTATAATAGCTTATGTGTTCTTACCAACAAATATAAGGACAATGAATACTGTGCTGGAAACGATTCCAATAACTATGGCAAATAGTGAGGGTGCAGACGTTGTTTCTGGAATTGAAATAAATAAAGTACATGGGAAAATTAGTTTAATCCCGCATATTTATTGACCTCATAAAGGAATATCACGAACGAAGTTTGTTTCAAATAAAAAAAAATACGAAAGAACCATTTTCAATGTATAACTGTATTAAGTACTGTAAGAACCTGAGACTGTTAAGGAAACTGGTCCATTGTGTTATTTTTGAGAAGCCAATGAGATGTTCTAATTATGGGGCTTATACACACGATCTCTTCGGTAAATAGTGAACACCTGATGGTTTGTACACAACATCGTTCTCGACACTATTGACTTCCATAACAAATTTGAATACATGAGGGAGACATTTTCATGGCAAATATGCAGTTTTACTTGGGTAGAATTTTGTGGCCAGCAGTTATACATACCTGTAGTTGTAACTTCTTGTAGACGATGGGTTGTCCCGCTTTGGGTTTGAACAGTCAGGTTTAATATTGTAGGAGGCACAAATGGAAAAGGAACAGAAGGACAATAAAATATTACTACAATATCACGACAATCAATATAAAAGAAATCATCAACTTATCATCCACATAAAATAAAGTTATTGTTCAGAACATAACATTTCAGGTATGAAGGTTATGCCAAATCAATTCAGGTTAAGGATAAACTACCATTGTAGTTACACCATCCCTGTTATACACATACCTGTTAACTGGCAAGCATTGTCTTGAGGTGTTGTCACGGTAATACCCTTGTGGACAGACCGAAACACAACTGTAATCTGTGAATATCAATAGCACTATTAATAGTTTAAATGATTACTATAACAATCTTGTTAAGTGTTAAGTTTATGTTATAAAACAAATTTATGGATACAGCCAGTTCTAACATTAACGAAGAAGATCCTTTGCGTTTTCAGTGTTACAAATTTCCAGTTTGGAAGAATAATAATATATATCATGTGTGTCCGGTCCGGATACAAAAATGCTACACGAGGGCCCGTGTGTTCTTGTAAACTTGACAAGCCTTGTTACCTGTTTACGCACGTGCTCTCCGGTCGGTTTTCCTTTTATCCCGACCGTAAACACTTTGTTGATATATTTTTCTTGCACACCTCAAATTATATTTTTGTGAAGACAATGACATAGAAAAATGCATTTTTGTACATTTCATCAAATAGCGTACATGCCATTGTTTACTGACGTCATAACGTGTACTAGTTTTAATTCAATGCTGATGTCTTTTAAGAAGTAACTCTTCTAAAATCAATATTTTGATGATTTTTTACTTTCATTTTTTTTTATAAATGTTTGTGAAGAAATACTTTACTGTCAATAAACTACAGTTATTGGGTGTCAGACGAAAGTTTTCACTGGAACTCCATGTCTGTTGTGCAAGAAATACAGATCATTTAACAACAACAACAACAGTTTACCACCATTTTATTATTTGCATTGTTATAAAGACAGAATAGGGAAAAAGATTATTTAAAGGCAACTTTAATGTATTTACCCAACGGAAATACATCTTTAGTGCTTCAAACTTAAGTGCATTTGAAAACATTTGTCGCTACTATTATTTTAGTAAGTACGCTTACTTGATACCAACTCGTTTCCTGAGGGACATTCCTTTATATCACACTCTTCCTTTGAGTAAAAGCACGATGGTACATCTCCACCAATAGGGGCATAACCATGTTCATAATCACATCTACAAAATCCATCAGACTTTGTTCTATCCTCCCATGGAATTCCACAACTGAGTTTATGGTTCTCAGGAGTGCATTGATTCTTTTTCTCTAATGTACAGGTATGGTATGTGTTTGAAGGAGTACTTTCTTCGCTGTTGTAGTACCAACTGTCGTTACACTTGTCACACACTATGATCCCATTGTTTGATGGTAATTCCATGGTGTTTTTGAAAAAACTGATGTACGGCTGCTCTCCTATCAAAGTAACAAATTTGAGCTGTGTATAATGTCAATGAATTCAAGAGGCATATATCAACAACCATTAAAGCTAGATTCATGAGCCTTGCTTTAAATGTGTTTAAATCATGAGTACCAATTATCGTTCAAATAGTTTAAGCACTTCAGCACCGCCGATAAAGAAGCCGCTGTCAACGAGAACAATGTCTAGACTATGACACAATTTTTTATGAGAAACAACCAGCTATTTTGAAAACAGACAAGCTACACATGGCACTGTGACAAATGATCCGTTTGTATGAAGCAATACTTTGTATATGTAAATTCGGTATGATCATGACATTGAACTGAAATAAAGTAACGACACGAATTCATATCGTACAAGATCTCCATGTACTACACAAGTGTTCGATATACTATAACAATCCTCTTAAATGTTCTTGGGCGTCTGCAAAACAAACATTGGAAATAAGTAGACTGACGAAAAGTAAATCCATTGCAAAACAAAAATGTCTCTTCAGACAATTGATTTACTGTGTTCACAGGGTTTTTCAAACAGGTTTAGCCATCTCATACAACTTGGTTCAAATACCATAGAGACAATTTACCTGCGCATGTTTCATGAATATTGAATAACTTCGGTTTAGAATATTTTGCAAATTGTATGTTTATCCGTGATGCCGCTACGATTTGTCCTTCATTCATTCATGCAATCAACCAAATCGGTATTGAAATTATACACCTATTTATTCTTTGGCTAAGAAAGCGAACAACAGACAATCAAGGGAATTTTAACAATTTGTAAATTTGTAAATTATGATTTCTAAATTAAATCTATGGAGCAAGGCGGATGTGTGAACTCAGTGGAATGGAAAAGCTCAGGACATTTAAACGGTCTTACAAAAATCCATCTCACCAGGTGTTTCAAAATTATGTTTTTTTTATTCCTTATTCCCGCCGTCATATACGCAGGGCAAAACATGTAAAAGTGAAGAAAGACCATGTTGTTTTTCAAGTTCGTCTAACATACTTCTTTTTTTGGGATGACCTGCAATCAAAATATTTTATTGAAAGTTTTTTTTTTTCAAAATGGCGTACAAACCTTTTGAGCAATTTTGTACCACAGCCCAAGTTTGCCTGTACTCGGTGCGGTTATGATAGTTGAGTGCACAGTGGTATTCGGTTCCATCAGGGTAACCAACTCGGGAGGCGAGGCGCTGGTCTGCGCATTGACGGTCACAGAAGGTTTGTGGGCACTCTCCGTTAAACTCCAAATCATTCTGAGACACACATATACTAACACATTTGTTGTCAACGTTTTTGAACACTCGTTGTGTGTGAACTCCCTAGAATTGAAAAACAGATAAAAATGTTCTGGGCTTATGATAGAACATACTTCTACAGAGGAAAGAACCTAAACTAGATGTTAGGATAAATAACATTTGAGAACACTTCAAACGTTTCCATACATATAAATATGTATAAATCAACAAGACGAAATTGATTGACAAAAAGGTTTTAGGTTCAGCATTCAAGACCTCCAGGCAACTAAAATGCTATAAAAAATAAATCGCGTATCAGTTCAGATCTGTAAATTACTCCAGCAAACATTTAAATACCTTTAGCAGCCACTGGTCGTCGGAGGTAATGAGTTGATCGTTAGCTATGTGCAACTAAGATTTTATGCAGTTGAATAGAATATCAAACTACTTACATGGTGAATCAGACTCAAGATGAATAAATATAACATCATTGCGTTCATTGTAGAAAGTCTGCATCTACTGCTGTCCATATCTGTATGAAAACAAAACAAAAGTTAACATAAATCAAGATGCACATGATCTAGCTTACTTTGGCAATCAAATATGATCAATAAGAACACTATTATTTCAGGAAAACTGTTTTTTTTTATCAGATGTCAGACAGTCTATGTTGAAAAAACACCATAGCTCAATCTTTTATAACTCCAGTTGTATTTTTCTAGCTGTAATACAGTTATAATACGTTGTTAAAATATACTTTTCCCTGAAAATATAGAAATTAAACCCATGAATAAGAAACTATTTTGTCTGCGCATTCATTTATTTTTTTTATATTTAGGTTACTGTAGCTGTTTGAATTTACCCGCCGTTGAGAACAACGAGAGAAAGAAAAAAGAGAAAATGCTTTTGAATAATCTATTTATTTTAGCAGAAATGTACATTTAAATTAATATAAGTATTAAGATACGAAATTTTGCATGTCATTGGGTTATGGTATACAATGCCGCTGTGAACAGCCCCATGACTCATGGCTAGAGTCCATATGGTTGATGGTTGATGAGTCAATGTCAATTCATCAAGGGATACAGTTATTATAAGTCAATGTCATTTTCTCAATGGTTGGAGTAATCGAGGCTTATGAGTTATATGCATCAATAACAGGGCCATATTGTTACTTAACGGAGAATGACATGCCCCCTCTTCGTTAGTTAATAATTAGTGGTGTACTTAATCTGGTAGTCCATGGGTCACAAATCTCGATGCAAATTATGCTTGTTGGCAGATGAAGTTGAGGAAACAAGAGAGACAGAAGACCAACCTCACTTTGATGGGTTTCACATGTGTTTTCTTGAGGAAGGACTTGTTGTTTTTTAAAATTTGCAAGATCGTTTGAAGCTTAACTTTCATATTATTTCACGGTTTTGTAGGACTTGCAGTTTCTGCAGACGCTTAAGAGTTCTAGTTTACAATGAAGACAGACGCCGCAATAGTTCCAGAAGTCGTCAAATGGGTCAAAAATACCGGGGCCAGGAGTAAAAATTGACTCTTTTTGTCACGAAGGAAATCTTTTCTCCAATCATTGAAAGATGTCGAGTGTTAATGCCAGCTTGACAGTTTCAAGGACTGCCATGATAGTTTGCGAAGGTTAACAAAAAATTTGAAAGCTCGTTAATTGTGAAATTTTGACTTTTAAGTGTTTGAGGGTAAAATTAGATTGGATAATTGGAGATGCATGATCATTTGCTTCGAACACTTTGTGTTAAACTGTTATTAAACCCCAACATTCCTCCTTTCATAAACTTATCATATGACTTTGTTTAAGGATTAGTGTTGTTACCTATGTATTGTTTTTGGCTAATATACATATGTTAGCTGATATACAGCTATTTACATCTCCAATTTAACGTCCTAGGTGTGACATTGATTCATTTGTATTACTTGCTCGACAGTATAAATAGTATTTAAATAATACTTTTATTAACTGTTGAAGGTATTTGCGTGTGAAAACTGGTTGTTTTCTAGTAAGTTTTTTTTTATTTCTGATGTATAACTAAGAAATAAAAATCATTTTGTTTTGTTTAAAGATGTATCGCATTATAGTTTTTTAATCGTTTTTTTAATAGGAGGCTATGTTTCGCAAACTGAGGTTGTCGCTTTACAAAGCTAAAAGAAAACTGTATGGCTTTTAATGGAAACAACACATTACATATGTGAGTTAAAGGAGCATTTTTTCTGTTACATACACTTTAATACATTTTCATAATGTCTAGGATTATTGTCCTTAAAAAGAATTTAAAAGTATCTTTAAACTATATTTCCGAAACTACGTTTATTTCGTTCTATTGTGGTGCAGACATGATAGTTTCATATGTGTAAAACATTTTCAGTTCACAATTTAAACTTACGACCTCTTAGGAGAGTGGTTGCTAAGTTAGCGCTTAGGATGCAAATGAGTTAACGATATAGTGAGACTTTCACTCGCCCTTCAGAGACAACCTTAGCAACTAACGAGAGTTTTAAGTTAGTAGGCGCTACTGAAACAGTCACCAGTTACCAGATCACGGGATCAATGATATGATGATTCATCAGCTGGGAAGATTAAATTCATATCATAAAATATATAATACGTAACATTTTACATGAATAATATGTCTACATATAACTTACCTTAAATAAAGACATTAAAATGAAAGTTTAAATCAAGATATGTTGAAATCAGAAATCAGAACTTTGTCTATTTCGTTTTCAAATTTATAAATAGAGAGCATATATTACAAATGAAATGGGTGCCGTTGACAACGTTTATTATCAGGCTCTGCCCGTCTATGAAAGTATCAAACCAGGCCTTAAACTTCACTTATTGTGTAATTTATAAGATCTGTCTGATCAATCGTAATCTCATGGACCGTAAGTATTTCGACAAATTCGAATTTCCCATATACTTACATGATTCCGTTTTATATAGATAGTTCTTTTTTTAAATAATTTCACATGGAAATAGATCCTATTGCAGCATATACACGCCGGTGGAATGAAAAGGGTATGACTTCCATAGAATAATGACCGGAGTAGGGTCATTTTTCTACGACCCCCGTTCGTTATTCTATATATTATAACTGGCACTTGAAATGTAAACAAATGGTTCACTACTAGTAGTAGTAGTAGTAGATTTTGTTGTTTTTTTATAAACTGGGAGGCATTATTCTACAGGGGTCATTATTTTTCATTACACCGGAAATATTGAACAGTACTGGCCCGATGAATCCTGATGCCGTTCAGTGTGGACTTGCATGTGGAGTGTGGAGTGTTCTTGGCAAAAACTACTGTACACTGATCCAGATACAACAGTGTGTGTTATTTAATAAAGCACACGATATGACGTTACTACATTTCTGTCGGTATATCAGTCGTGCGCTATATATTCCCATTACTGCATTTTACTGTTGTTTGTAAAGATATAAAAGATAGGAGTGATATAACCCATGCAATAATTTTCATATATATCTAGTGTAATAACTATGCAAATAGGTAACCGCTTCACAGAAAAATTCATACGCGTTGTCCAAAAAAGTAAAAAAAAAAACATTAAAAACGATGTTTCAAAAGAAATCATGTCGGTTTCAGCTCCACGATGAAACGAATGCTGAGGAAGGCTGGGCTTAATCCAAACTAACACCTCTCTGATCACAGCGCCAGAAAATACCTCGTCCAGAAATTGAATGACAACAATGTTCCTGCGAACCAGCTTACGCAAACATCGGTACAAAAGAACATTGCAAGTATAAACACCTAAAGCCACACAAATCCAAATCAACACAAGGAAATGTAGTCCAGCATCCTGTACTCCAGTAATACCCCGCCTACTTCCATGCAAAATGCTCATTCTAGGCAGATGGCCAGCAATGCTCAAGTTCACACACTGTCACTGATTCTACATCAAATCTTACATATACTGGTGGATTTTACAACATTTATGGTGCTCCAATTCACGGTAATGTCCTTCAAAATGACAAAAAAATCATGCTGTAATCGACCGGCTACAAAGCCAATTCGCACAATTGAAAGCGACTCTGACGTTGACTAATGTTCTTTTTAAACTTCAGCCTCCAAATGACATTTACACACTCGCGTGATTACTAATGACGTCACACAGTTATGACATGGCTCTTATTATTGATATGATTGATTTAAATGGATAGTTTATGTATTCTTGTTGTTTTTAAGTGAGCCTTTGAATATCGGTTGATAATTCAGACATGATTTATGTTTTTATTATTAATAAAAAAATGTGTCGGGCTTTTTTCTTTCCTGTGGATATAGCCTCCTAATAAACACATAATTTAAATAATTCGCAATGGGACAAGAGAAGTGTATTGAAGAAACTTTGACCTAGATTTCGACCGTAAATGAGTTGTGTTATAAATAGAATCTCAAATGACAGTTTATTTTGTATCAATTTTATTAAACTCGTCATTTAAAATCGCTTTAAAATGAACTCGTTTAATTAATCTAATACAAAATAAAAACTCATTTGAGATCCTCCATATGTAGTTTTGCCTTTCAATATTTATCGGTTCCTACTTATAACATGTTGTTGATGGTTTCCTTCTTTGACTTGGATAACTTAAAAGGTCATATATTTCAATGCAATAACATAATAAAATCCTAAGCGATCGTTATTTTTGTTGGTTTTAGAACTAAATATATATATATATATATATATATATATATATATATATATATATATATATATATATATATATATTAAGAATAACCAGGGATGTTTTTCTTAATTTACATTATGCATTTTTGTAAATATTGCCGACCTAAACAGGACTTCGTAAAACTTGAAATAATTTAACGTACTAACCTTTTTGAAAAGGACACGAAATACTCATCCTTAGACACACAATAGACACTTTTTAGATGACCAACATGTCCTATTTTTTGTTCCGACACCAACATTATGAAAATTCTTATGAAGGCGTATACATGACCGCCGAACAAGTTTTTTTTAAATTATCTAAGTTGTAAAATATGCTTTAAGAGTTACCAAATCTTCGGGATTATCAGTTAAATTCCATTTTAAGTGAAAATAACATCGACCTAACGTTGGAAATTCCACAAGAGCACATTATTATCTGGTTCTGGTCCCCACACCAAACGACACGAAATGATATACATACATGAGAAATATAATTCTACGTCTCCTTTTGAAAGGCGTGATTTTTCCAATTTTGTTAAGCTTATTTCGTTTCACTCTAATAAGCAAGGTGCTTCCTCTTAAAGGTGTAAACTTTAAATCAAAACCAGATAGAGCAATTATCGGCCTTATGGGTTTTACGTTGGAGATTCCGTTCTATTTAAATCCATTACATTACCCATTGTAATACAAAACCACTTAAAGGTAAAAAACTGTTCCTTTTTTTTATTTGGTTTACCATTTGTTATGTTCCATTAAAAGTGTATACTCGTGTGAGTTCTGTGATGTTATATGTTCATTTTTTTTTTAAATCTGTTTCAAATTTATTATTTCATATGCAATCTATCACTGATGTAAGTAGTAGTAGTAGCAGCAGCAGCAGCAGCAGCAACGGCAGCGGCAGCGGTAGCGGCAGCGGCGGCGGCGGCGATGGCGGTGATGGTGGTGGTGGAAGTCGTGGTGGTGATGATTGTGGTAATGGTTGATATGATGGTGATGGTGGTGTTGGTGGCCGAAGAAGTTTGTGTTGCTGGTTGTAGTAGTACAAAGACAAATTCTGGACGTTTTGACGGTTATATCTTTTTAATGCAAGTATAGGTATTTCTTTACGGTCATTAATATTTCCACTCATTATCAGTATATATTAAGATATGTATTCATAGGGGCGGGGTCATTTCAATCTCTCTCTCTGTATATATATATTAAGAGAGAGAGAGAGAGAGAAAGAGAGAGGAGAGTGAGATTTATCGGTGTCTCCTTTTGTTCATGTTGATGATGGTTTTCTTTTTTGACTTGGAGAACTTCAAAGGTAATATATTTCAATGCAATAACAAAACGAAATCTTAAGCTATTGTTATTTTTGTTTGTTTTAGAATTTAAAATATATCAATAAATATACATAATAAGGATAACAACGGATGTTATTCTTTACTTACATTATACATTATTGCGAATATTGCCGACGTTAATAGGACTTCATAAAACTTGAAACAATTAAATGTACTAACCTTTTTGAAAGTCACACGAAATACTCATCCTCAGACACACAATAGACACTTCTTAGATCACCAACATGTCCTAGATTTTGTTCCGACGGCAACAATTTGAAAATGCTCATGAAGGCGTATACGTGACCGCAGAGCGTGTTGTTTTTAAATATATCAAAGATGGAAAATATGCATCTAAGATTTACCAGAGCTTCGGACGTCTTAGTTAAATTCCAATTTTAACGAAAATAACATCGACCTAACGTTGAAAATTCCACAAGAGCACATTATCAATCTAATTCTGGTCCCCACACCAAATGACACGAAATGATATACATACGTGAGAAATATAATTATACATCTCCTTTTGATTGGTGTGTTTAAATTATATTTTGTTAAGCTTATTTCGTTTTACTCTAATAAGCAAGATACTTCCCTTAAAGATGTAAACTTTGAATCAAAACCAGATAAATCTATTATCGGCCTTATTGATTATTCATTGGAGTTTCCATTCTATTTAAATCGATTACATTACCCTTTGTTATAAAAACCTGTTTAAATGTACAAAACTGCTCCGCTATTTTATTTGGTTTACCATTTGTTATTTTCCATTTAAAGTGTATACTCGTGTGATTTCTGTGATGTTATCTGTCTAATTCTTTTAAAGATTGTTTCAACTTCATTATTACATATGAAATATATCTCTGATATATGATATTACTTATCATTTTACACAATGGATATATTTGTATCTAACTAATTTAGTAATAGCATTAGGACTATCAGGAACCAAGCGAAAAGTTTTTGTATTGCCATGCCAAAGAGAAGTACATGCTACCACTGTCAATTTTTTAATGCATACAGTAGCATTTTTATTGTATCAATATATATGTGTATATATGCGTGAATTTGGGCATGTGCATGTAATCATTTGTAGTTTAAAATTAGAGTTATCAAATACTTAAACTTTGCATGATTATGATTTTCTTGTTGTTGTGGATGTTCTTTTTTGTGGCAATCTTTGTAAAATTTGATGTTAATTTTGGCCAAAAGCATTTACTTCCTGATATTACCATTATCATTACTACCTGAGGCACTAGCCGACACGCATCTGGAGCAGATGTATCAGGCAAACATTGGCGTTAAAGCCAGTGCACGATCCTTCGTCCATCCCGACAGACATCTGGAGCAGATATATCAGGCAAACATTGGCGGTAAAGCCAGTGCACGAGCCTTCGTCCATTCCGACACACATCTGAAGCAGATATATCAGGCAAACATTGTTGGTCAAGCCGGTGCACGATCCTTTGTCCATATCGACAGACATCTGGAGCAGATATATCAGGCAAACATTGGCGGTAAAGCCAGTGCACGAGCCTTCGTCCATCCCGACAGACATCTGGAGCAGATATATCAGGCAAACATTGGCGGTAAAGCCAGTGCACGAGCCTTCGTCTATTCCGACAGGCATCTTGAGCAGATATATCAGGCAAACAATGGCGTTAAAGCCAGTGCACGACCCTTCGTCCATTCCGACAGACATCTGGAGCAGATATATCAGGCAAACATTGACGGTAATGCCAGTGCACGAGCCTTCGTCCATCCCGACAGGCATCTGGAGCAGATATATCAGGCAAACATTGACGGTAATACCAGTGCACGATCCTTCGTCCATCCCGACAGACATCCGGAGCAGATATATCAGGCAAACATTGACGATAATGACAGTGCACGAGCCTTCGTCCATCCCGACACGCATCTGGAGCAGATATATCAGGCAAACATGGACGGTAATGCCAGTGCACGAGCCTTCGTCCATCCCGACACGCATCTGGAGCTGATATATCAGGCAAACATTGACGGTAATGCCAGTGCACGAGCCTTCGTCCATCCCGACACGCATATGGAGTAGATATATCAGGCAAACATGGACGGTAATGCCAGTGCACGAGCCTTCGTCCATCCCGACAGGCATCTCGAGCAGATATATCAAGCAAACATTGGCGGTAATGCCAGTGCACCAGCCTTCGTCCATCCCAACAGATATCTGGAGCAGATGTATCGGGCAAACATTGACGGTTATGCCAGTGCACGAGCTTTCGTCCTTCACGACACGCATCTGGAGCAGATATATAAGTCAAACATGGACGGTAATGCCAGTGCACGAGCCTTCGTCCATTGAGAGACGCATCTGGAGCTGATATATCAGGCAAACATTGGCGGTAAAGCCATTGCACGAACCTTCGTCCATCCCGACAGGCATCTGAAGCAGAAATATCAGGCAATCATGGACGGTAATGCCAGTGCACGAGCCTTCGTCCATTCCGACAGGCATCTGAAGTAGATATATTAGGCAAACATTGGCGGTAAAGCCAGTGCATGAGCCTTCGTCCATCCAGACAGACATCTGGAGCAGATATATCAGACAAACTTTGACAGTTATGCAAGTGAACGAGCTTTCGTCCATCCCGACAGGCATCTGGAGCAGATATATCAGGCAAACATTGGCGGTAATGCCAGTGCACGAGCCTTCGTCCATCCCGAAACGCATCTGGAGCAGATATATCAGGCAAACATTAGCGGTAAAGCCAGTGCACGAGCCTTCGTCCATCGCAACAGACATCTGGAGCTGATGTATCAGGTAAACATTGACGGTAATGCCAGTGCACGAGCCTTCGTCCATCCCTACACGCATCTGGAGCAGCTATATCAGTCAAACATTGACGGTAATGCCAGTGCACGAGGATTCGTCCATTTCGCAAAGCATCTGGAGCTGATATATCAGGCAAACATTGGCGGTAATGCCAGTGCACGATCCTTCGTCCATCCCGACACGCATCTGGAGCAGATATATCAGGCAAACATTGGCGGTAAAGCCAGTGCACGAGCCTTCGTCCATTTCGACACGGATCTGGAGCAGATATATCAGGCAAACATTGACGGTAATGCCAGCGCACGATCCTTAGTCCATCCCGACCGACATCTGGAGCAGATATATCAGGCAAACATTGGCGGTAAAGCAAGTGCATGAGCCTTCGTCCATCCCGACAGACATCTGGAGCAGATATATCAGGCAAACATTGACAGTTATGCAATTGAACGAGCTTTCGTCCATCCCGAAAGGCATCTGGAGCAGATATATTAGGCAAACATCGACGGTAATGCCAGTGCACGAGCCTTCGTCCATTTAGAGACGCATCTGGAGCTGATATATCAGCCAAACATTGGCGGTAAAGCCATTGCACGAACCTTCGTCCATCTTCGTCCATCCCGACAGGGATCTGGATCAGATATATCAGGCAAACATTGACAGTTATGCAAATGAACGAGCTTTTGTCCATCCCGAAAGGCATCTGAAGCAGATATATCAGGCAATCATGGACGGTAATGCCAGTGCACGAGCCTTCGTCCATTCCGTCAGGCATCTGAAGCAGATATATCAGGCAAACATTGGTGGTAAAGCCAGTGCATGAGCCTTCGTCCATCCCGACCGACATCTGGAGCAGATATATCAGGCAAACTTTGACAGTTATGCAATTGAACGAGCATTCGTCCATCCCGACAGGCATCTGGAGCAGATATACATGTATCAGGCAAACATTGGCGGTAATGCCAGTGCACGAGCCTTCGTCCATCCCGACACGCATCTGGAGCAGATATATCAGGCAAACATTAGCGGTAAAGCCAGTGCACGAGCCTTCGTCCATCCCAACAGACATCTGGAGCAGATGTATCAGGTAAACATTGACGGTAATGCCAGTGCACGAGCCTTCGTCCATCCCTACACGCATCTGGAGCATATATATCAGTCAAACATTGACGGTAATGCCAGTGCACGAGCCTTCGTCCATCCCAACAGACATCTGAAGCAGATGTATGAGGTAAACATTGACGGTAATGCCAGTGCACGAGCCTTCGTCCATCCCTACACGCATCTGGAGCATATATATCAGTCAAACATTGACGGTAATGCCAGTGCACGAGCCTTCGTCCATTTCGAAAAGCATCTGGAGCTGATATATCAGGCAAACCTTGGCGGTAAAGCCAGTGCACGAGCCTTCGTCCATCCCGACAGACATCTCGAGCTGATATATCAGGCAAACATTGGCGGTAATGCCAGTGCACGAGCCTTCGTCCATCCCGACAGGCATCTGGAGCAGATGTATCAGGCAAAATTGACAGTTATGCCAGTGCACGAGCCTTCGTTCATCCCGACAGGCATCTGGAGCTGATATATCAGGCAAACATTGGCGGTAATGCCAGTGCACGAGCCTTCGTCCATCCTGACAATCATCTGAAGCAGATATATCAGGCAATCATGGACGGTAATGCCAGTGCACGAGCCTTCGTCCATTCCGACAGGCATCTGAAGCAGATATATCAGGCAAACATTGGCGGTAAAGCCAGTTCATGAGCCTTCGTCCATCCCGACAGACATCTGGAGCAGATATATCAGACAAACTTTGACAGTTATGCAAGTGAACGAGCCTTCGTCCATCCCGACAGGCATCTGGAGCAGATATATCAGGCAAACATTGGCGGTAATGCCAGTGCACGAGCCTTCGTCCATCCCGAAACGCATCTGGAGCAGATATATCAGGCAAACATTAGCGGTAAAGCCAGTGCACGAGCCTTCGTCCATCGCAACAGACATCTGGAGCAGATGTATCAGGTAAACATTGACGGTAATGCCTGTGCACGAACCTTCGTCCATCCCTACACGCATCTGGAGCAGATATATCAGTCAAACATCGACGGTAATGCCAGTGCACGAGCCTTCGTCCATTTCGACACGCATCTGGAGCTGATATATCAGGCGAACATTGGCGGTAAAGCCAGTGCACGATCCTTCGTCCATCCCGACAGACATCTGGAGCAGATATATCAGGCAAACATTGGCGGTAATGCCAGTGCACGATCCTTCGTCTATCCCGACAGGCATCTGGAGCAGATGTATCAGGCAAAATTGACAGTTATGCCAGTGCACGAGCCTTCGTCAATCCCGACAGGCATCTGGAGCTGATATATCAGGCAAACATTGGCGGTAATGCCAGTGCACGATCCTTCGTCCATCCCGACAATCATCTGGAGCTGATATATCAGGCAAACATGGACGGTAATGCCATTGCACGAGCCTTCGTCCATTTAGAGACGCATCTGGAGCTAATATATCAAGCAAACATTGACTGTTATGCCAGTGCACGAGCCTTCGTCCATCCCGACACGCATCTGGAGCATATATATTAGGCAAACATTGACGGTAATGCCAGTGCACGAGCCTTCGTCCATCCCGACACGCATCTGGAGCTGATATATCAGGCAATGATTGTTGATAAAGCCAGTGCCCGAGCATTCGTTCATACCGACACGCATCTGGAGCAGATATATCAGGCAAACATTGACGGTAATGCCAGTGAACGAGCCTTCGTCCATCCCGACAGGCATCTGGAGCAGATATATCAGGCAAACATTGGCGGTAATGCCAGTGTACGAGCCTTCGTCCATCCTGACACGCATCTGGAGCAGATATATCAGGCAAACATGGACGGTAATGCCAGTGCACGAGCCTTCGTCCATCCCGACAGGCATCTGGAGCAGATATATCAGGCAAACATTGGCGGAATGCCAGTGTACGAGCCTTCGTCCATCCCGACACGCATCTGGAGCAGATATATCAGGCAAACATTGGCGGTAATGCCAGTGCACGAGCCTTCGTCCATCCCAACAGATATCTGGAGCAGATGTATCAGGCAAACATTGACGGTAATGCCAGTGCACGAGCTTTCGTCCTTCACGACACGCGTCTGGAGCAGGTATATAAGTCAAACATTGACTGTAATGCCAGTGCACGAGTCTTTGTCCATTTCGACAGGCATCTGGAGCTGATATATTAGGCAAACATTGGCGTTAAAGCCAGTGCACGAGCCTTCGTCCATCCCGACAGACATCTGGAGCTGATATATCAGGCAAACATAGTTGGTAATGCCAGTGCACGATCCTTCGTGAATCCCGACATGCATCTGGAGCAGATGTATCAGGCAAACATTGACAGTTATGCCATGTACGATCCCTCGTCCATCCCGACAGGCATCTGGAGCTGATATATCAGGCAAACATTGGCGGTAAAGCCAGTGCACGATCCTTCGTCCATCCCGACACGCATCTGGAGCAGATATATCAGGCAAATATTGACGGTTATGCCAGTGAACGAGCCTTCGTCCATTCCGACAGGCATCTGGTGCAGATATATCAAGCAAACATTGACGGTAATGCCAATGCACGAGCCTTCTTCCTTCCCGACACGCATCTGGAGCAGATATATCAGGCAAACATTGGCGGTAAAGCCAGTGCACGAGCCTTCTTTCATTTCGACAGGCATCTTAAGCAGATATATCAAGCAAACATTGACGGTAATGCCAATGCACGATCCTTCGTTCATACCGACACGCATCATTCGCTTGGAGTTGAAAGCTTGAACTGACCAAGAATTCAGTTACCAAACAATTAAAAAATGAAAACGCATGAAATAGGCGAGAGTTCCTGGAAGAAAACAGAAAGGGAAAAGATAATATGACACCAAGAACTGGTGAAAACGCCCAAAATGCTTTGTACGCTGGGATTGTTTGTTATAAAAAATAAGCTTTTTTTATTCCTTGCGATTGTAAAAATGAGAAATATTTGGCTTAGGGTAAGAAATAGAATAAAATCAGAATTAAGGAAGAATTTTTCATTTCAGAATAAATTTTCTACTCAGCACTTCTAATGTGAGTTTTCGACGGGCTTTGTGCAGTTCAGGTTCTTTGTACCGTTTGCTATCAAACAGACAAAAAAGAAACAGAAAGGGCAAGCATTACATTGTATTTATTCATAAATAAGTGAGAACAGCCATGGATCGTAATCAACGATATAATTCTAAAATGAATTATGACTGTTTCAGATAAGATAATAAATTGCAGAACATGCATATTTTGACCCACATGTTTAAGGTTACGTTATAATGCCTAGTTTGTTAACAGTGTAGCTTAGCTTAGCGCTCAATTATGGGCTGATATATTTGCTGTAATTACGTTAAATACATACATGAACAACATGTTACGAAATTTATTGAGTTTGTAATTCAAAAATCACATTATCAGATACACGTAGAAACTAATTATTTTAATATTTCAGCAACAAGATCACAGTAAATAAACACCAACGTTTCTCATTTAACAAAGGAGCTAAAGAGGCATATCTCAAACTATGAATAATGCACAGCTTATGTACCTAATATGCATATGTTACATGGTACTGGTTTCTGCTATAATGGAAAACGCAGAAATGACGATGCTTACTGAATTGTTTGTTACATAAATATAGTAATTTTCAAGAGCTTAAATGATTGTGGTCGAAATAATTCTCGTCTTTGTTCCCGATGTGCTCTTCTTGTCTGTGTAACTCCATCTATAGTAGGATGTGCATATTCTTGTGGAATTAAGCTGGACAAGGTATTTTTATCTAGGTAACTGTAATAATTGGAGTTGACCAGCTATTGCGATTCATGACGTAGTTGTGAACATATGTCGGAGTGAATCTGAATGTGTTGATGGGTTTTGGATGTATATATTGACTAACAGTATATAGTTCCGTCAAAATGTTTGTAAAAGAAGCTTTGGCGATAACTATTAAACTATTAAACTGCTAAGCTGCAATTTAAGAAATTCACTACCCAAGTACAATTTTATTCAAGAAACACAATCTCAGGTTACATGCAATACAAAACATTCATTACCCAGCTAGCTAACACTTTAAGAAATGTATGACCCAGTTCAAGAGCCATTAAAAACCCATTGCCAAGGCCATCTGCAATTAAAATAATTCATTGTCTAGGTAAACTGAAGTTTAAGATATCCATTACCCAGGTCACCTTAATTTAGAAAAATCGTTACCCATGTTACGTGTAATTTTCTCAGATAAACATCAAATTAAGAAACTAATTGTCCAGGTAACCTTCAATTTAAGATATTCCTAACCTAGGAAACCTTTAACAGTTCATGATAGCATTCATAACCCTGTTTACTTGCGATTGAAGACATACATTACCCATGTGACGTGCAATTAATGTAACTTATTCCCCAGGCAAAGTGCAATATAATTAATGCATTACCAGGTAACCTGCAAATAAAGACAGTCATTACCCAGGCAACGTGCAATATAATGAATGCATTACCCAGGTAACCTGCAAACAAAGAAATTCATTATCCAGGTGTCGTGTAATCTAAGACATTCATTATCCAGGCAACATGCAATAAAATAAGTTCATTAACCAAGTATCCTGCGAACAAAGACATTCATTTTCCAGGTGTCGTGTTCTCTAAGAAATCCATTACCCAGGTGCTATCTTTATTAGCCTGTTTTAAAATTTAAAGCCAATGTAAGGTGCGTATGCCAATGTGGCAGTGCTAGGGCTAAATATATAACGTGTTTGCGGCTGACCATTGCTGCAAACACACAGTCTATCTCTGTACTAAGTACCTCACATTCTGCAATAGGATTTGTTTTCAATAGGTATTCATATACTTTTATCTTTCAATTGTTTGTTTTTTGAAATAGTAAAACTTTATTTCAATATAATTTGGACAGTTTTCAAAAATTATCCAATCCAATATAAATCTATTTGGCGTATCAGTGTGTTTTTGTTAACGGATATGGTATGAAAATACACGTGAACATTAGCTTGAAATCTGAAATTATACCTTCATCTGACTTTTTGTACTGTTATATTGGAATAATATACATGTATGTAACAACATCTCATGCATATGTTTTTTTATACATCCCTTTGTCAAGTTCTGTTCACCCCTTTTCATATGTGATTTTTCACTGCTATAAACATTGTAAGTTTAAAGCCGAAATAAACGTATTGTATTGTATTGTATTGTTTAGTGTTTCTCGTTTTAATAACGATATGTAGCGATTAATCGGTAAATCGAACATATAAAACTGGTCTTGTTAATAAATGTTGCTGTTTTTTCAGTTCATTCTAAATTACAGGGACAAACCCCGCAAGTTTCCGAGGATCTTTAAGATATATGATATTGACGGACATATGAGACGTTAGAATAAGATATTCAAGTCATATCAAAATTTCGTAAGAGTAGCCGTATTTAAAGATTTCTTTTTTATCAAGCATTCTGATTCATTGATCGTTTTGTATCACGTTTCTTTTAAATCATCAAACATTTATCCTATCGATAAATTCTAATTGTATTAATTTATTCCAGGCTACAAATACGGCTACGGTTACGATGGCATGATATCCCGCAGATATATGGGTGAGATCAACGTTTCCAAAGAGATAATTTGATTCTAGTATTTCCATAGGGGTCAGAATCGTTAAGATATAATCGTAAAATAGTTATATGCACGAAATGAATATTGCACATTTCTTTTAACACATCAAAAGTTTCTATTATGGATAAATTCAAATTGAATATACGTACCTTTCTATTCCAGTGTATGGGTAGAGGCCTGCTAGGCGCCGGTGGTATGGGTGGAGGCATGATGAACGGCGGTTGTATGGGTAAAGGCCTGATTGGCAGTAGTGGTATGGATGGAGGTATGATCAGCGGCGGTGATATGAGTGGTGGCATGATGGGCGGCGGTGGTACGGGTGGAGGCATGATGGGCGGTGGTATTGGTGGAGGCATGATGTGCGGGGTTGGTATGGGTAAAGGCCTGATGGGCGGCGGTGGTATGGGTAGAGGCCTTATTTGCAGTGGTGGTATGGATAAAGGCATGATGGGCGGCGTTGATATGACTGGTGGCATGATGGGCGGCGGTGGCAAGGATGGAGGCCTTATTTGCAGTGGTGGTATGGGTGGAGGCATGATGGGCCGCGGTTGTATGGGGGAGGCATGATGGGTGGAGGCATGATTGGTGGCGATGGTATGGGTGGAGGCATGATGGGTTGAGGCATGACAGGCGGCGGTGGTATGGGTGGAGGAATGATGGGTGGCGGTGGTATGGGTGGAGGCAAGATAGGCGGTGGTGGAATGGGTGGAGGCATGACCGGCGGCGGTGGTATTGGTGGAGGCATTATGGGTGGAGGCATGCTTGGTGGCGGTGGTATGGGTTGAGACATTATGTGTGGAGGCATTATGGGCGGCGGTGGTGGTATGGGTGGAGGTATGATTGGCGGCGGTGGTATGGGTGGAGGCATGATGGGTGGAGGCATGCTTGGTGACGGTGGTATGGGTTGAGACATGATGTGTGGAGGCATTATGGGAGGCGGTGGTATGGATGGAGGTATGATTGGCGGCGATGATTTGGGTTGAGGCATGATGGGCGGCCGTAGCATGTGTGGAGGAATGTTGGGCAGCGGTGGTATGGGTGGAGGCACGATGTGCAGCGGTGGTATAGGTGGGTGGCGGAACTCAACGAAACTAAACTGTTCTATAATAACCTTTATAAAATAACAACAACTAGACGAATCTAAAGATGACTTTAAGCACAATACAAATAAACTAAATAATGTAAAAAAAGAAAGGGAGTGTGCTGAAGCTCTATTAGCAATGCATAATAACAAAAGCCCAGTTTCTGACGTTTTAACGTCAGAGTTCAATAAATTATTTTGTATTGATATTAAGTTTATTTCTTTTAAATTCCTTAAATTATTCATATACCTATGGAAGTCTTACTCAATTACAAAGGCAAGGAATTATCAATTTAATACCAAGAAAAGATAAAGACTCCTCTTCATTAAATAATTGGCGTCCTATATCCTTATTAAATATAGATTATAAAATTGCCAAAAAATATATTGCCCATAGATTGAAACTGGTTATTCAAAGTGTAACTCTCAAACAGGTTTTATGAAAGGCTTTTTTTCCGTAAAATATCCGACAGCTATATGATATTTTAGATCATTTATATAATACTAATAACCCGGGCCTTCTACTGTTTGCAGACCCTGAAAAGCCTTTGATTGTATTGATCATGAATTCATGTTTAAAACTCTATAATATTTTAATGTTGGTAACTCTTTCAATAAATGGATAAATTATTTTATTACGGTATGCAGGCTTGTATAACTAACAACGTTCAATTATTTCTTTACGATAGAACGAGTTGTAAGGGAAGGTTGTCTCCTTATCTATTTACAATATGCATAGAAATGTTTTCCATAGCAATAAGAAACAATTCTAATATAAAGGGATTAATCAAAGATAATGAAGAATTCAAAAACACTTTTTTTGCGGACGATGCAACTTTTTATGCCCCCCTTCGAAGAAGAGGGGTTTATTGCGTTGCACATGTCAGTCGGTCGGTCGGTCGGTCGGTCCGTTGGTAGACCGAAGCTTGTCCGAGTGATAACTCAACAATTCCTGGACATATGGTCATCAAACTTGACACGAAGGTTGGGCCTGACCAGTAGATGATCCATTTTGATTTTAGGGCTAATCAAGTCAAAGGTCAAGCTCACAGTGACCTTTAATTGTACAATAATTTTAAAGCTTGTCCAAGTGACGTTGCCTAGACCTATGGCCATCAAACTTGATATGGAAGTTGGGCTTGACCAGTAGATGATCCCTATTGTTTTGGGGGGTCATCGGGCCAAAGATCAAGGTCAAAGTGACCTTGAATGGTAAAAGGTTGTCCGAGTCATAACTCAACAATGCCTGCACCCATGGCCCTCAAACTTGTCTTGGAAGTTGGGCCTGACCAGTAGATGATCCCTATTGTGTTTAGGGGTCCTCGGGTAAAAGGTCAAGGTCACAGTGACCTTGAATGGTAAATGTTTGTCCGAGTGATAACTCGACAATGCCTGCACCCATTGCCCTCAAACTTGACTTCGATGTTGGGCCTGACCAGAAGATGACTGATTTTAGGGGGTCAAAGTTCAAGGTCACAGTGACCTATGGTCATCAAACTTGACATGAAGGTTGGGGCTGACCAGTACATGACCCCCATTAACTTTGGGGGTCAGCCGCCCAAATGTCAAGGTCACCGTTACCTTTAACTAAAAAAGGTTAACAAATCTCCCACTGATATCTCAACAATGCCTGATGCTATGATCATCCAACTTGACATGGAAGTTGGGCCTGACCAGTTGATGACCCTTATAGATTTTAAGAGTCATCGGGCTAAAAGTCAAGGTCACAGTGACCTTGAATGCGAAAATGTTGTTCAAGTGATAACTCGACAATGCCTGCATTCATGGCCCTTAAACTTGACTTGGGGTTGCTTATGATTTTAGGGGTCATCTGGTCAAAGGTCAAGGTCACAGTGATCTTGATAGAAGCTTGTCTGTGTGATAACTTGACAATGCCTGCACCCATGGTCCTCAAATTGGACATTTAGGTTATTGGTTATTTTGAGGTCATAGAGTCAAAGGTCATGGTTATAACACACTCTATCCTCACATGTTGAATGGTCATAATCTTAAAACTGCCTCAACAGCATCCAATGTCAGTGGCAAATCAGCTGTCATTTCGGTCCATGCATATTTCATTCAATTGTCCGTTCAGGGGGGGGGGGCATAATGTTAGACAAACATCTCTTGTTTGTTAATGGAACTGAAGCTTCTATTCTGCCCTTCTTTACACAGTTAACGAATTTAGTAATAGCTCAAGTTTAAAATTGAATATGAATAAGTCTAAAGTATTAAGGGCTGGATCACTACGCTTCACTGATATGATTTTTTCCAAAATGAAGCAATTTAAGTGGACATCGGATCAAGCGACAACGTTAGGCATTGTATTTACAAATGATAGAATCAAACGCATTGATTAAACTACACATGTCAAATTGAAAACTTTTATTCATCATTGAATAGATGGATAAACATGGTTTAACATTGATTGGCGAAATAATAGTTCCAAAAATTGTGTTTTCATTAACTGTTCTTGAAAACCCACCAAAAGACATTATAAAACACCATTACAGTTTTTTATGGGATGGAAATCCAGAAAAGATAGCAAGAAACATTATTTCCCAGGGTTATAAAAATGGTAGATTAAAAATGATCGATTTTAATATGTTCATATCAACAATAAAAACAAGTTGGATTAAAAGAATGCTTGACTATTCCAACAATGGTAGTTGGAAAGTACCGTATCTAAAGGAAATAAATAAACATGGCGGTAAAATTTTACTTGAGAAAAATATTTCACCAAAAAAAATCCTACCTGATATACATAATAAATTTCTAAAAGATATACTTACACGTTTGACAAGGTTAAATTTTACTGAGGAAATAGAACATATTCCAACGCAAAAATTTGGTATGATAAATATATTAACACATAAAAACACCTATTCTTTTGCAAAGAATGCTATATACATGGCGTCATATACATAAACCATTTATTTAATAACACGACAAAACAGTTTTACACATTTGAAGAACTTAGAATACGAGTAAAAGTATATTATACCAAACATAGATTTTCTAAAATATCATTAACGTACGTTAAAAAGCAACTATACAATCATGAGTCCAAAAGTCCAAATACTAGGAATAAAAAAAACAAATATGTATATGAAAATTATATGAAACAAACCATTAAAGGAGAGATAAATAAACCTGAAAATGGAATAATATATTTGGAGACCTCGACTGGAAATCAATATATTTAAATCCCATTTCATGTACTATGGACACAACACTTAGAGCGTTTCAATATAAGTATATCAATAGATTAGTGCCAATAAACACATATCTTTTCACTTGTATGATAATCCAATCTACCCTTTGCGATATGTGTAACGTGAATATCGAAAAAATAAAGCACTTGTTCTGGAAGAGCCATCATAGTCAAGTTTGTTTGGTTAAATATCAAAGATCTAATCAGTAAAAATAATATCCAAGAACTAATTGATTATACAACAATATCATTTGGTATACAGCACAAAACAGATTATTCCGTAATACCTAACTTCATTATATAAGCAGCAAAATACTATATCTACAAGTGTAAGGTGAACCAATCTCAACTTAAATACGAATATTTTATTAAATTCGATAAAGAAAAAAAAAGAAATGGAAGCACATATAGCCTTAACTAAAAACAAACTGAACATACATAATAGAAAATGGAAACGACTGGTTTGGAATAACCACATCAAAACTCAAGTTTTCCTTTGCAAAACATACCCTTTGCCTCTTACTATTATTATAAAAAAAGTATATATGTACATAGCAGTTCTACGTGCAAAGCAGTCTGCGATATTTTTGTGCAGTTTTTACTCGGAACCAAACCATCTTTCTCTATTTTCTCCCTTCTTTCTATAATAAACCTATCTTTAATCTCTCTTTAACACTCTCCTCAACAGCTTTCAATAGTGTTAACGTAATCTGTTTATGTTTTTGTAATATATATATTTATATGTATGTTAATAACAAGTAACTTGTTTGACAGGGTTATGGGTATAATATTTACTGATGTAATAATATATACAAAAGTTAATAAAACAAGAAGAAAGGCATGATAAGCGGTGGTGGTATGGGTTGCGGCCTGATGGGCTGCGGATACGGAAGCATTGGTATTACCGGCTCAATGATGGGATCCGGGTATACTAGCTGGGGATTGCAATTCACGTGCAAGAGGTTCTGCCTACGGCCCAAGCGAGACATTTGACGGTGTAAATGGTGCAAGTGATGGAGCTGCAGGATGACGTGTTGCAGATACCACAAGCAGAGAATATTACATTATTGATCTCCACTCTCCTGTTTTATATGTTCATACGCGCGTAGAAAAAAATACTTGATTTATCTCCCCTGTTATGCATTCATGTGCAGGTGCTGATAGACAACATCACGTACGTTTTCCCCGCACCCTGGTTCATATCACATTGATAATCTATCTAAGGTAGAACTATATATGATGTTTATCAAATTGAGCCTCATACATTCAAACGCTCTTGTTTATTTAAGTCTCATTTGTTCAACCAAGCATGCATCATTTTAATAGGTTTAAAAGTACAGACGAATTTATTTACTCCAACATACAATGAATTTACATAATACAACAGCATAAAAATGTAATAGCGATATCATTTTTCGGTCACATAGAGTATTAGTCATATCTGTTATAGAAATAAAGCTGTCATTTTTATATTCAATTCATTATGACATTTTTTTCAAACGTTTGATATACATAATTCATACTATACGCTTGAGATTGTATTAACCCATAAACGCATGAATACGATGTATGTCTATAAAAGTAGAGTGTGAAATTCGTCATCTACAGTGCATTCACAATTTGGATCCTATCGATTCTATGGTGACCCTGTCCTTTCACATAAGCGTATGACAAAGCTTTTAAACATCGCAAAAATACAATTATACGACTGTACCCCCGCTAGAGCTATTGAAAAAGTGTCTTCATACGGTTGTAAGCTGACCGTCAACGAGTAATTCTACACTTAGAAGATGACCTCCTTTAGCTAAAGCTCCGATGCTAATGGCTGATCTGAAGAGAACAATGTTTGTTATAATAATAATCATACTAGAAGGTGCTGTACCTCTTTATATCAAATTGACTTAACACAAACCATCAGTATTTTATGTAATGCATTGTGTACCTGACAACTGACAGGAACATGTCACAGCAACTTTGCTCTACGTTTCCTTTGCTGAGTAAACCTTTATTGTGTTAAGTACTATTCAACACTTTATATTAACCTAAATTTTTACCTTGTATCTAAGAGTGAACACAAGTATCAAGGATTCCTTTGAAGGCCTCTTGTAATGCAATCAACATTTACGTTTGCACATAAACACATTATGGTAACTGTTAGTATAATGCAGCACACCATAGTCTTTTTTCTGATTTTACGAGTCTTGATAATATATGCAGATTATCCTTTATTTAGTACTAGGGACGTTTATAATTTTATACATCAAACCGAGATTGCTTTACTTTCATTGTCTGATCGGCTTTTTGGTTTTAGTAAAAATGTATGTATTGTCTCTGGCAACATTTGTACCGAATTACATTTAAATATATTGACCGTTTTTTGAACCAAAAATAACGTTTTTGAACAATGTGGCCACCGCCGACGACAACTTCTCAAAGACTATGACAATCAGATACCCCTTATGTGACACTATTTATTATAGCCCAGGTATGCTATGGTGAATCATAGTTGTTGCAATATTATAAAATAAATCAATTATCCATTAAGCGCAATTTATGTTTAGCAAATCATTTTAAAACACTATTCAAACCAACCTGTTGATTTCGGCTTCTGTCTTTTTTCAGGAGTTGCATCAGGCAACCTGTCCATCAGTGGAATATCACTATTAACCTCAACCCCTCCACTGTTTGTATCTTGTCCTTGTCCTGAATGATTCAACACTTAAGCGTATAGCTTTTAAAGAGTATAACACAGGCAAACATTATCCAATCTTAAAGATATTTTGGTTTTGCGTATCATACTGAAAGAAGAATTATAAGTGAAAGACAGTTTAGAAAAAAACAATATCGGTCATAAATGTGGCAAGTAAGGAGTCATCTGCCGTTACATGACCATCCTGACAACAAAAGTCAAGGACCGTAGGACCAAGCATACTCTAGTTGTCAATAGGAAAATTGTCCAAGGTCTTTACGACAATAACCCTTATTATGCCCAATCAAACATATGTGCAGCTCAATTGTTGAACCTTATGAATCTCATTCGACGGCCATATTGGATTTGGTACCGGATGGGATATATTTGGTCCTTACCCTAAACGCAGTTTAATAAAAGTATGTTAATGATTCTATGGAAAGTAAGGTGATGTAAAGGATTATCCAGTTTATCATCCCGTTTTGAATACAAATGAATTTAGATTTACTTCAAATGCAAGTAAATTAGACGAATGATCTTCACCGTTGTGGTATTTTCGTTCTCTGGTCTCAAAATGACATTAACAAGGACATCGTAGTAGTATATGCAACATGCCCATGGAAGGTACATTAAGAAATTAAACAACAAGACTAATTTTGATGCAAAGCCTCAAAGACGTCGCGAATGTTTTTGAAACATGACTTAAAGAAAGCAGATGCATTAAGGATCCCAAGTTTGACGTACGTGGATATAAGCAGTTATTAAACCAAATAGGATTTTTAGCTTAAGGTCACCACGACCTTGACCTTTGACCGACTGACAAAACAATAGTTATGGTACTTGTCATGTTTGATGGATCTCTACAAAGATTGAGGTCCCTAGGTTAAGCGTTTTTCATATATTGATCGGAAACAGATTTTCAGCTTAAGGTAATCTTAAGGTTACCACGACATTGACCCTGAAATTCCATATTTTGACCATATCTCATTATGCGGGAGTGGTCCCATACCATACTGATATGAGAAGACAGTATTAGGGAGGAGGGGGCGGTGAGCGACCCGCCACTGGATCGTAATGTATATTTATAATAGTTTTTTTACTCCAATGTGAGAAAAAGATTTAAATCATTTATAATTAATTTAATGGACTTTACTAAACTAAGATGCATATATATACATCTCTTTTTGAATAAATATCAATACCAATCAATTAGATTTACCTTTAATTTTAGCACAAATATACAAGATACAATATATCTTTATTAAATGTCGGGTATATGATAATGTAACTCTTGCTACTTTGCCTTATGCGTGAAACAAATGATTCGAAAAATGATTGGTAAGTTTACACATAATCAACCTAATAACCAGGGTTCAAAGATTACACATTGGTTTATATCAAGTTCAATCATTTTAATATTGAATAAACTTCTCTTATGGGAGGTTGTTATTTGGCGATGAAAAATACCTGAACCTTTGTCAGCGCACAGATCGCAATGCCCTGTGGCCAACGCAAATGCCAGGTATGAGACTTACTAGAGTTTTCTAGCCACCAGCTCCGTTCACCAGACTAGATCGCAATGCTATATGTATCTAGCTACTTGAACTGGAACACTAGATAACCACCCTATAGATGTCAAATTTCTGATGCCTTTTAATCCCACAGATCGCAATACTCTAATTTTTTGCCATCAAAAGACGATTTCCGGTTTACTGCTCGATGTTACCTCGACGGCAGTCAAATACAGTAAGAATATTACAGCTGAGCGACGCGCTTTTATACTCCCCGGGCGGACGAGTTCATCATTAAAATGTGTAAAACGGGTATATTCCATTTTGCGAAATATAGAAGGGTGACAGCTCTACTAATATTCTTTATGAAAAAACTCCCGGTTTAATAAATAATGTTTAACATGATTCCTTATATTATTATTGTATTTAATAAAATATTTTTTTGGAATAAATAAGTCTAAAAAATAAAACTAACCTTTAAAAAACACCGCCAGAGCGTTAACTTTGTTAAAGCAAATGACCAATTTACAACTAAGGGCGGTAATCGTGCAAATATGCCGTTACGCTACAATAACAAAAAAACTAAGCTAAATGCGCTATTTTCTGACATTAATAACAAACATACATAGCATATCAAAACAAAACAATGAGCTTGTTCCCTGGAAGTATAATCATACAGTTAAAAATAGGTACAATTAATTTATTGGAACATGTATTTACAAAAGCTGTCCTTTATTATATTTATGCACGGTTCCCCTAGTTAACATACCACTGTAAAATGGTTATTTCTTTCAAGGGTATACATTTAAATAGCAAAATTGTAAGTAGCATTATAGACATCGGAATTATAGCATGGTACATGGACGTGTAGGTGGTAAAAATGTTTTAATTAATTTAGCTTGATAGGGAAAATCTTTGGAAGGTGTTACTAAGAGGAGGTATTGTATTCATCATATTATTTAAATATTACTAGATTTGCCTGATAATATCATAAAAAGTAGCGTACAGAAGCACGGTTTCTCCCATGATTAGGTCAGTCCCTATCCATAGATAACCATCAAAACCTCTGCCCGGTCTCTGTTCTGACAATATCAGCACCTACCACTGTGTAAATATGTTGGTATATGGTATGCATCCCTCCAACACAAATTCATATCAACCCCGGCCGCACCAACCACCTTCGCATACTCTATTGTATAAACTTATGAACATTAAAGTGTTTTCCGTTTGTTCAGTGTTCCGAGCCTATAAGTCTGGGAGCCAACTGCCATTTTTCCCCTTAACCTTGCATTGTTGTATTAAGTTTTTTTACTGTTGATTTTGGTAGCCAAGGGTCTCTATTTTCAGAAACTGCTTAATGACATGTTGTCACCCTTGAGCAATTTGAGAAATTCAAGATGGGGTCCAAGATGGCCGCCATTACATATAAATGACCATAACTCCCTACCTGTTCATCATAGGAAGGTGATTTTTGTCTCTATACCTAGGTTTTAGGGGTCAAGCTATCCATAAGAACTAAGTATTATGTAAATATCATATTGTAATAGACGGGCACTAATAATTCACTATTGTCTTTTTAGGTGCTGCCCGTATGACGATCACTAATAGTAAAACATGCATGAAGAACAGTGCTTTTTCGTGTCCAAATTTGGATGTGAGAATAAGACTGAACCGTTGAAAGACACTGGTCCTGTCAGGATTCAAAACTTTATCAAGCATAGCAAAATCTACGGGGACAGGTATCATGAACTTCTTGAAGAAAAAGTTAAATGTCACAGAAACTGTGCTTCAACATACACTTCAAGCCTCCAGGTTGAAAGGCACAAAAGGAAGAATCCAGAAAGTTACTCTTCTTACATTCCACCTAAGACCAGGAGACGGTCATCACTACCAGGGTTTATCTTCAAAGTACATTGTTTGTTTTGTGGTGAAACTTGTGTGGTTGAAAAAGATCCGAAAAACCCAAAACGTTGGCGACCAGCATATTCATGTCGGGAAATAGGCAGCGCAGCTGGCAAGAAGTCACTCAAGCAAACTATACTTGAAGCCTGCGAACGGTGTCAAGATGAGTTATCAGAAGTTGTGCGGCAAAGGGTACATAGCACTGTAAGTGACCTTCACGCAGCTGATGCAAGGTATCATGTGGATTGCCGAAATATCTTCTTGACAGAAAAAAATGTGGCTTCAGCTGCAACAAAGTCTGATAGCCAAGTTAACATTGATCGTGCCTTTGAATCACTTGTTGTAATGATCAAAGACTCGTCCGGCTTCCTGAATTCAGTTGAGTTGCATGAAGCATACAAAGAATTCGGGGGTGATAGGCTGACACGTCGTTTAATTGTCCCAAACCTATGCGAACGCTTCGGAGATGAGTTGGTGGTTTTAAAGTCTCCAGGGTTAGCAGACATTGTTAGCTTGCGATCTATAGCTGCACAATGTATGCGATTGGTTCAGGACGAGACCGATGACATTGATGTAACAATCAACAAACTGTGCAAAGTCATCAGGCATGAGGTGAAACAAATAACATTAGATAAAGATTGTTATGATACTAGTGTTAACCGACAAAATGTAGAGAGAAAGTGAGTGACACTTTGATCCAACTGTTAGGGAAGCTGTCTCCTAACCTAGATAGGGCACTACCTGCACTTCTCATTGGTTCAATGGTAAGTGGGGTAATGAAAAACCATCCCACTAGTTTGCAAATTACTCTTGGCATCAAGATGAGTAGATCCAAAAAACCTATCAACGTGTTACAAAAGTATGGTGTTACATGTACCTACGATGAAGTACGGCGTTTTAAACATTCAGCTGCCAAAGCCACAACCATGGAACGTTCACTACCAGGCCTATCAACTTCAAGTTCAAGCTTGGTTCAAGTTATTGTTGACAATTTTGATACTGACGTATCGTCTCCAAACGGAAAGTCATCCACCCATTCCCTTGCCATGCTGCTCACACAACCAGATAGTAACAGTAGGGAAACAGTCCAAGAAGACACCATTAGGTGTGAAAAAGGAAGACATGGTTGAGCCACTCGAGTATGACGTCGAGATAAAGAGATATGATGGTCCCAAGAAGCCTCCGATGCCACAGAACACCCCCAAACGATCAGTTCAGCCCTTGCGTATGCTGGCACAACAAGTAATTTCAAAGGGAAGAGCCAGTGAGATGGACTTTGCGTTCCTTCAAGATATGAACAGCACACTAGATTGTCCTGAGTACAATGGGTACAATACTGGGGATGCACGTCGACAGGGTCATTCAGCACAACCAAAGACGAAGGCAGTTTACCTTCCCTTAATAGATATGATCCCGTCACACCCAGATACCATGATGACATCAATAGCCTGTGCACAGGACTACACACGCAATATCGGGCAACAGTTCGTATTTTTTACTTGTGATCTGCAGCTGTACAGGGTCGCTTTAGAAGTTCAGTGGACTTATCCAGACAGGTTCTCAAATGTTATTATACGGTTGGGAGGGATGCACTCTCTAATGAGCTTCATTGGATCTATCGAAACACTGATGGCTGATACCGGTCTGTCAGATATAATGTCCTCTGTGTTTGGCGGTGTGTTGAAAATGCTCACTGGAAAAAAGTTTCCCCAGAACGTCAGAGCATTACGAATGGTAGCTGAAGAGGCACTTCGTGAAATCATTCAGGATAAACCACTATATTGCAGTGGTGACCTCATGCAAATTCTCGAAACCGAAGCCAGCAAGAGTCAAATTACCAAACTTTGGGTCGATGTCTTGATTAAACCCGTCCTGCTCACCATGATGTTCGTACGGGCTGAGCGCGAAGGTGACTGGCCACTTCATCTGGCAACCTACAAGCAAATGCTACCATACTTCTTTGCTGCGGGGCATGTGAACTATGCGAGATATGGGTTGTGCTACCTTCGTGAGATGGAACGGCTACCACAAGAGGTGTTGTCACACTTTATGAAGGGTGAGCATGTTATGCACCATTCTGCTGGCTTATGGAATGGCATCTGGAGCGACATGATGATTGAGACGACCTTCATGCGGTATGGGCATGCTCCTGGGGGGATAGTTGGCATCACGCTTAAGCCAGAAACGCTGAAGGTATGGGCCCTTAGTTTGCATGCATGCAGCAGGTTGGAATCTGATCTGGATGACATGATGGATGAGGACACTCAAAGTAAGGTGGTGACAACACACAAAGAAGAGGCAAAAGCCAGGATTGCTGAAGACAAGAAAGACCGAGATGGAATCAGACAAAAACTCGACACTTGCATTAATCCTTTAGATTCTGCGGCACACCCCAGTGGTATAGTCAATGTAGTTAGCGGCCAGATTGGTTCAACTGAAGTCAATGTCCACAATGCTGTCACAATCGGGACTGAACTAATGACAGTTTTCGAAAGTCGGTTACCGCAGGGACTTTATGAAACCATCAAGAAAAATGTTGTTACTATGGATCATGCAAGGGAGCATGTGAAGGTCGGAGCTGTGAAAGTATTTGATACCAATTTGATTTACGCAAGGGTGATTGGCCTTCAGGTTAGTGGGCGGGACATTGACATTAAGGATGTGCTTGGTCATGAACTTGCGCCAGTTCCAACGTCCATGTTTGATGATACTGGAGATATGAGGATTGTAAAATCTAAATCTACCTTGAAGAAAATTCTCCAAGTTGAAATGTCTGATAGAGTTGCTGGTGGTGCAAATGTTTCTGTACTCGATGGCTCAGCAATACTTTTGGTAGTTCCTTGGCCTGCTGATGGGTCTGTGAAAGACTATATAGCGAACTTCAAATATGCCATAGGAAAAAGGTTACGGGTCGAGGACGTGTATCTGATATTTGACAGATATTATGATTACAGCACGAAGAGTGTTACCAGAGGATCTAGGGCAACTGGTGTCAGTAGGGCTCATCATTTGCAAGTCAACAGTAAACTTCCAGCGCAGAAGATTCTACTAACCTCTTCCAAAAACAAGAAGCAACTGATGCAACTGATAGTTGATGATTTTGTCCAGGATAAGAAGTTTCATGAGGACAACACACAACATCACAAGTTAGTGGTAACAGGAGCAGATCCGGTGCCAATCGAAATCAGTGAAGGTGGAGTTGTCATCTCACGGGCAGATCTGTCAACTTCACACGAAGAAGCAGATAACATCATTGTCCAACAGGTCTTGAGTTGTGCCGCGGAAAATGCAGAAAGCAAAATCACTGTTGTTGCCGATGACACTGACGTCTTTGTACTGTTGCTGCATTATCATCACATGGCAAATTTCAAGAATGTTGTATTGATGGAGTCCCCCATCAAAGGAAGGGCGATGCTTGATATAGGCAAAACTGTGCAGAAGCATTGTCAGATAGTCGAAGGAATACTCCCGGCACATACACTTTCTGGCTGTGACACCGTCGCCTCCTATTTTAAAATTGGAAAGGCTACTGTACTCAAAACACTTCGATCGGGGCACTCATTTAACTTGTTGGGTGCACCAGGGCATTCTATGGAATCTGTTATTCAACAGGCTACCTCCTTCATTTCCGCGTGCTATGGACAAACAGACTGTAGTACAATGTCAGAGACAAGGTTAAAGGTATTGCTGTCACAAACAGGCAAAGGGTCATCAACACCGAAGCTGTGTACCTTGCCACCAACAGCTGAGGCATTCAAAGAGAATGTTAAAAGAGCTCACTATCAGGCTTTGGTATGGCGGTCACTGGAAGCGCAGAATCCACCCGAGTTGGACTCAACGGAATATGGTTGGGTAAAGGATGACCAAAACAAGTCCCTTCAACCAGTCACCCTACCTGATGAAGTCGAACTAGCCCCACAGATGGTACTACGTCTAATAAAATGTGGATGCCACAGTACTACTCCATGCAGTTCACGTACAACAGTGTAGATTATTTGGTAAAGTGGTAGCCATCTTTAATTATGAATTGTATAACATGCTTTTGGTAGTCTGTGAGAATTCAAATTTACAATTAAAGAACATTTGTTATAATATAACACCTGTGGTCGTTTACCTTTTCATATTTTCCACCAAGATTGAATAGTATAGAAGATATACCAATGCTTGTAAACTGGCAGCCATCTTGGATTTGTAGATGACATCATCAGTATATGAACTTTGATCTGATACAGATAGATGTGTCTCCAAAATACTCAGGGATAGACACCTTCACGACTAATTTGGAGTAAATAGTTTATATGCCAGTTTAAGTGTTAAGGCGGCAATCTTGGCAGCCATCTTGGAAATTACTATTATGTAATACGATATTAACATAATACTTAGTTCTAATGGATAGCTTGACCCCTAAAACCTAGGTATAGAGACAAAAATCACCTTCCTATGATGAACAGGTAGGGAGTTATGGTCATTTATATGTTATGGCGGCCATCTTGGACGCCATCTTGAATTTCTCAAATTGCTCAAAGGTGACAACATGTCATCAAGCAGTTTCTGAAAATAGAGACCCTTGGCTACCAAAATCAACTGTTAAAAAAACTTAATACAACAATGCAGGGTCAACCATCTCTGCCCCCGGACTATATACGTTTCACCACAAGTTGTCTTGTGGGTAAACTCAAAAGTATCTTAACTAAAATTCCTGCATTCGGAACTCCTCGGCCATTATTATCGATAGAAATGGCCGAGGTTATCCGATTTAAAGTCCTGCGATTTGATTGACTGACGGGTTATCGTGTGAGCCTATGTAATTGTAGGGTTACATGATAAACAATGTACATGTATTAAACTTGTTGGGGGAAAGTTATAAAGCTGAAATATAATTAATTATATAAAATATACTGTATTTAAATGTTACACGGATGGTTACATACCAAGCTTCGTTTTAGCCGGATCGGTTTTGTCTTTGCGATGTTTCGTATCAAATGTAACCAGATCATAGCCTACTAGACCGGCATTTTTATGTCCACTGTTCATAGCTTTGGTCGTACAGCTACCTGCGTCTGTTTGAAATAGAGACAGTGACAACAGGAACTGCAACATGTTTTGATTCTTTCTCTTTTTGTATATTGATAGAAACAATATATGAATGAAATGCAAAAACAAGAGTTTGATATAATGAAAAGCTGATGCTTTCATCTGTAAACGTCTTACATGCAATATCACGGCGTAGCAAGGCCTATAACATTACAACTAAACACTGAACGAATATATGATTAACTAGGTCTGTTGTATATGGTATCATACCCAAATATGTTCAATGTTCATAAAATTACCCTTTTTTACTTCAGTCCTTTAATGTCATCAAACATTTTGTCTCAAATTAAGGTACATCAACTGGAACAATAATTATAAAAAATAATGGTCTTATTGACACTGAGTAAGCTTAATTTCAGCTGCAAATGGGTTCTTCATACGGTCTATATTTGGCAGATATCAGAATGAAAAAAGTTTATTGGACACAAAGTGGACTTGAGAATAGCCAGAGTGTGATGATAGTCTGGAATATTGGGTTTGGTTACAACCCAAAAGCGGTTGAATGGCCTCTGGGTAGGCTTTTGTAGAGCCAGTCAGGGTTTGTTTGATAATGAATGCGCTTGACTGTACCCTCAAAAGGGTTTTTTGAGCTCTTGGCGAACCCCTCTTTAGTAAGTGAGGTATAAAATGGGATTTTGGGCAATTATTCAGAGGGCTATTTGGGACCTTTTGTGTCATGTAGATTTTTTTGGCGCTTGGGAAGTCAGAAAATGAGCCATTATGGGGTTTCGGGCATTCAGTGGGCATATATATAAACACTTTTTGGCTTGCTTAGCACATATTATACATAGGACTAACTGATTTTGAGTTGCTTGGAACTAGAATATGAACACATTAGGGTGGTAAAACACTGAGAGGACTTGAAAAATGATACTTTAGAGTTCAAGAAGGGATAATTTGTGATTAACATGACTTTTGATATGGGAAATATATGAATAATGTTTAAAACTGCTTGGTGATTTTGGTAATGTATAGACATGTGTATATAAAATTTAGCCAAAACATAAACAAATGAAAAGATAACAAAAAAGTCGATATTGAACATATTTGCATTTTGAACATTCAAATGAGTTTCACTTTGATTTTGAAAAGCTTAATTTTCTATTTCAATATGAAATACATTATAAAATAGTTATCACCAATTCATATGGATGAATATCAAAACATGAAACAGATACAATATCCTAATTATGAATTCTCTTTAATGCAACAATTTGTGGTAACCGCCATGGGTAACATGTACTAGGATGACTGCTAGTTGTCTCCATAACATATTTAAAACATTTCACTTAAAAGTAACTGAACAGAGATCAAAAAAGAGGAAAGTATCAATTATTTTTCTGCAAACACAATTAAATCAACAAATTTTAAAAAAAAATATAAAGACGAAACAACAACATTCTCAACTGTTGTGTTTCAGTGTATTTGACCTTGAACTTACCTCGACCTTGACCTTGATTCAAGCAGATAGGTATGTCAGCATGAAATTGATACATACCATTATTTAAGATATACATATTAATTGACTGTTACACTAGCACGATTTTCCATACGACTCGTTAAGCAATAACAATCTTGCGATCACCTTAAATTGGCACACTGAAACGGTATGATCCATGGCGGTGGCGGTTTTGAAAAATATCAAAAACCTATACCCTAAACAATTGTAGACAGCTCTACGAACTCTATGAACAGTGGACATAAAAATGCCGGTCTAGTAGGTTATGATCTGGTTACATTTGACACGAAACATCGCAAGGACAAAACTGATCCAGCCAAAACGGAGCTTGGTATGTAACCATCATTGTAGCATTTAAATACAGTACATTTTATATAATTATCAGCTTTATAGTTTTTCACCAACAAGTTTAATACATGTAGATAGTTTATCATGTGACAAGGACCGTACGATTTTTTATTACAGGGCAATTTCTTGCAAAAAAGAAGATATTCACTATTTATTAGATGCCATTCATATTCTTTTTTCAAAAAAATACAGCGGATTGTATAGAAAATTCTTTTTTACGCACAAGTGTTACCGTTTTAAGGAACGTCATGAATTTTTTATATAAAACCATTACAATATAAATCACATATGCGATTGATTTATGGTGTCATTTCTGGAAAAAGTCGTGTAAAAGATTATTGCAGTTTCGTTGATACAAGCTGCGTTAAGACATTAAATTGATCAAGTGAGGCATATAATTGAAGAAATGATACGATGCAACGTTTTCTTACCCCCTTTATCACGTCTCGTTCGATGTAGCATGCATCCGTCTCGACTGCTACGCGCTCTCGAAGGATACGTGATAACAAACCAAACTCGAGGTGGAACAGGAGTAACAGAGATGTTTCATCATAATTTACCTTTAGTCTGGGTTCCAAGGCAGAAAAATGTGGAAAATAAGGAAATTTACTGCACCCCTCTGCTATACAAATTATTTTGATATCAGATTGTAAATTAAAGTCTGTATATTTTAGCTTTTTTCCTTAAATACCTATGAAAGAATATTCACATGGATATTACTGTTCTCATAATGTATTGAAAAATATAAAATACCTATACTCTAACCACTTGTTTTAAATAAAGGAACATATAATTTACAATTTTGTCAACGCTTTTAGACACATACTTTACGTAAATGAAAATGAAAATGGAATAAATATACAGAAAAAAACATTCTATCCGTTATTTTTCCTATCTTGACCTTGAAATGACCATGACCTTTAAATGGCTGAAATGAGATTGAACTTGACATGGGAGATGTCAGATAGATATGTCAACATAAAGTTTACTATGAAATAGATACATGCCATGCATTTAAATAGACTTTCAGTGTAACACTAGCACAGTTTACTATGAGACTCTTACAGCAATAGCAATTTTGTGACCACTTTTGGCATGCCATTGTTGTATGAAACCTTGGCGTTTTCAAAATATATAAAAGCTATATCGTAAAATATTGTATATGAAGGAACATACAATTTACAATTCTGCCACAGCTTTTTGACACACACTCAATAGAACTGAAATTTAAAAATGAAAGAAAGTAAACATGGAAAATCGAATTTACGGGTATTTTTATACTTTCACCTTGAAATGACCTTGACATTTACATTCAAGTAGTTAAGGTTATATGTCAATTTGAAGTACATTATGAGAAGACTAATATACATGTGAATATTCTGTCTTAGATATTAAATGAATGGTTATTGACTTTTCAAGTTTACCCATTTATTAAAATTCAGATTATTTTAAATAAGAAAAATCATGCTCCGAAACGTTTTTCCTGAGCTTTCGGCTCGTGAGCCAAGATATAAAAAACGTAAATAACGAGTTTGAGGACAAGTTATGAAACACCCATTTAATGTGCCAAAAGGTTTGTTATAACTGTATAAAACAAAAGTTTTTTGGTTTCTTGATGTTTCCTATTTTATGCTTCCACGCGATGTCAATAAATGTTTGCGAACATATCAGATGGATCCTGAGAGGGTCCTGGGTGTTTATAGTCATGTTCAGATAAATTGCAACAATTACGAGTTATAAATTTTTGACCCAACGTGCCCAGTTTTCTCTATGAGGCCTGACTTTTACGGAATAAAATATTAGAAAGGTCAAGTGAGGAAACAAAAAAGGTATTCTCTTTATTTCTTAAAAAAATGTTTTAAAAAACGTTCGGTAATATTTGAAATACGCAATGAATGTTCTTTATTGTAATTTTCCTGAAATTTTCTTTATTTGATATACCTGATTCATCAATAAAGCAAATGTACGACAAAAATGCGCAGTGTGGCATATATGTGATCGATATTCATTGCATGTAATATATGCAGGTTATATATACAAAAGGGTCTGATTAGTCTTTGGATTATTCAATTGTATGTCACTCTCAGTAGAGTTTTATTGGCATATATGTTATAATAGGGTTAATACACCTTTTCAAGGTCCTTTAAAAGAATAAACAGAAGACGCACTCTTCATTCAGCTCATGCCCGTATAAGGCGAACAAAAGCAACAATTTGTTTAGTGTGATTAAGAAAGCACTTTACTTATATATTACTTTATACTACAGTTTTATCACCATTATCAGTGTTCATGACAATATTTATTCCGACAATTCCGGCAACCTCTGTACTTTTTTTCATTTAAAGTACATTAGTACCTGAAATATTGAATTCTAAAAACTCGTTTTTATGAATATAAATGAAGAGAAGTAGAAAACCATTCTTCCAATGAAATCGTATCTTACAATTTTATATTCTTCTTATCTTATTGCTCGATTAATATTGACATAATACAGGGTTTTTTTTACCAAAATAAAAAAAAACAAACAGATTAATTGTCTTAGATTCCGGAAAAGTCCCCATTTTGCACCTATGCCAACGTCTCATTAAAAATTAATGATAACGAGATATATATCGAAGTATTTATATATACATATGTAACCGGCTTAAAAATATATTATGTTCATGTATTTCCAATTTTGGTAGTTGTGAACCTATGGTTTGGCAAGAGTTACAAAGTATCTCCCTTTGACCCTTAGCTTTATGATTTGTGTTTATGTTAAATCAGGCGTGAAATCATTTCCCGCATTTTCGTGGTTTTAATCCTATAATTGGTCATGTGACATTGGGCATTTTTACATAAGTTTTGGAGGAAGCGGACGTCATTCTTTGTCTCTTTATGAAACCAAAGTATTATATTGTCAGGTACTTGTGGATTTTGAGATTAGTTTTGTATCTGTTCATATTTTTATTTGTTATATGTTGCAAATGGGCAATGCCTTGTTTGTTTACGTCTTTTTGAATGATATTCTGAAGAAAATGTATTGCATGTTTTTAGAGAATCACGACCTCTATCTATTTAACTTACAGTACAGTAACAGTAGCAGCACAGAGACGAGTGATAGCGGTGTGAGCCTTATTGCACGAGTTCAATCCACATTCGGTAGGTTCTGTTGTGAACTTGTATCTGTGAATGTTATGTTCTTTGTATGTGTTTTATATGTGTATTGTTTCTAATGTGATTGTTTTGTTATGTGTTATCAATGTTTCATTTATTCCAGTATTGGCCACCAGATACCTATTATAATATTATATAGACTAAATGATTAAGTAGTGTATTTCAGGGCTAAGATCTTATAGAGGTAAACCCTTAGAGAGTTCCCTCATTCACTGTAACGAAACCTTGTTACATATATATATTCCCTTTAATATTATTTTTTTTACTTTTAACATTTATCAGCACGCAAAAGAATTTTTGAATTTTTTCATATTTAATATATATTGGCTTTAGTTACATTACATGATTAATGCTACTTGTGTATATTTTGATTTGACGTACCTGTTTTGGTCCTCTTTCGAATATATAAGGTCAGTCCTGCAATAATAATTATAAGTATTGGGTAAAAGCAACATGTAAAGAAATTGAAAATATAAGTGTAATCCTGATGTTACATGTATGTGTACCGAGTGGGTGTACCTTTACGGCAGAACTCACAAAAAGAAGATATATATTATGACATTTTGTTTCTTAACCATTTGATTGAATACAAATGAATTTGATCGTGCTTTAAATAAATCATCACAAAACAATAATTATTTTTATTTTTTTATAAAACTTTTGTATTTACAAAAAATAACGCGATTTCCAAATCGCCAAAACTACTGCTATGAAAAAGTTATTTGTAAACCAACAACAATCTGAACATTCTCGGATATCATTTGGCATTGTTATAATAATTTTAATAATATTTTAAAAAGTCAACATTAAAATTATTAGATAAGATGTTTTGTCCGTTTCTGAAATAAAATTCTGCACCGCAGGGCACTCAGAGCTGATAGATAGCTGAAGGCAATAAAGATAAAGACCAATACACCGCGAAGTTGTGTATTAAAATAGGATGGGGGTCACTTATAAAAGGTTAAACCAGGCCTTTAAGTTATCTTCTTTAGTTAACGATCTTTGCATATTGGACCACTCTTTATGCAAAACCAGATAGCCGAGCTTTCTCACTCACTTCTTTAACGTACTTATTCTATGCACGATAGCAAAAAGGTTCTTACTTAATATGGCCCACAAGAAAGCTATGCTTTCTGTACAAGAACATTGAAGCATCGACTTAGCTTTGACAATGCCCTCTCTCGTTTTTCTTTAACTACAACCATGTCCAATCAGCTATTAAAAATGCAAAGCGTAAAAACTGGATGTTTCAGAGAGGTCGGCTAATATATTAGAGACTAAATAAAACAGATTGTTAAATAGCAAAGTTCTTCTCGACTACCGGTAACGAGAGTGAAATTATTTCCCGAAACATGACATTGCTAACGCCGTGGAAAAGCAAACACACACACATACACATTGTTAAATGACTGAATGCGTTTTGTTTATTTAAAAAAAACACAATTTGATTGGTTATGAGCTGCATTTTGATTGGTTAAAAATAAGATATACATGATTCATAATCAAAGCAGATTCTGGCTTACGAGTTTTGCTATGTATACCAATGGAATGTTACTGAATATGAAATGCATTATAAAATGGCTTAACATCTATCTATTTAATTAAATCATTAAAATCACAATTCAAGTACTTCTGTACATTCAAATTATCCCCTCTGATAATATCATTAAGCGTTTACCTTTCAAAATTAGCAGATGTTTTCTGAAGACACTAAAGGCAATGATAATCAAAACGAAACATCTTTTCATATGGGTAACAGGCAACAGTTTACGGCCATGGTAAAAATCGCCACACTGGTGATTGTCGAAAAACAGCCTCCTTTATGGCTCAATCTACCGAAACTTATATAATTTTAATTGCATATCTTGCTTTAAAATGATTATTATGTAAGCAATTAAATTCAATGCATGTTAATAAAAAAAAATCAAATCAAGAGAAAAATATCACTATCACTTTAAAAATTTCTATTTATAATGGCGTTTGTGTTCTTACCAACAGATATAAATACAATGAGCAGAAGCGTTATGCTGGAAACGATTCCAAAAACTGTGACAGATATTGAGGGTGTAGGCGTTGTTTCTGGAACTGAAATAAATAGAGTACATGGGAAAATAGATTAATCCAGCATATTTAATGATCTTATAAAGGAATGTACCGAGCGAAGTTTGTTTAAAAAAAAAACAACACAAAAGAACAATTTAAAATGTATAATTTCTGTCTTAACTACTGTAAGAACTTGAAAATGTTCGGGAAACTGCCCCATTGTGTTATTTTTGAGATGCCAATGGAATGGTCTCGTTATGGGGCTTAAACACACGATCTCTTCGGTAAAAGATGGACAACTGATGGTTTGTACACAACATCGTTCTCGACTCTATCGACTTCCATAACAAATTTGAATACCTCAGAGATATATGTTATGCAAATATGCAGTTTTACTTGGGTAGAAATCATTGGCCATCAGTTATAACTACCTGTAGTTGTAACTACTGGCGGACCATGTGTTGTCTCGCTTGGGGTTTGAACAGTCACCTTCAGTCTTGTAGGCAATGTTTCTGGAACTGAAATAAAATAGAGTACATTAGAAAATTTAGTTGAATCCCGCATATTTAATGACCTTATAAAGGAATTTAACGAACGAAAAAAATACGAAAGAGCCGTTTTCAACGTATAATAATTGTGCTGAGAAAACAAAGAATTAACATAGATATTAAACGTATGTCAAAAGCAGCCATAAATCCTCCATGCGATGATACACCACATCAGAAAGCATAATAAAGTGAAAAACATAACACAATATTCAATATCCTAAAATATAGCGGGAAAAAAAGGATTAAGCATGTTAGCAAAGAACAAAGACAAATGTAACATATAAATTTAATTTGGCCGAAATAATGGGCTGCTAGATTGGAAATGAAATTAACATAGATATAAATCTTATGTCAAAAGCAGATATAAGTCCTCCCTTAAACCTCCGGCTTTAACCTGAACTAAAATACCAGAATCTTAGTTAAGAAGCAAAGGCGACAAGCCGTGCCGCGTCAATCATGCTAGAAAATGAAGAAACGGCGGATCACCATTTACCAAATAATTAAATAAGTCCCCCCCCCGGTACACCACATTTAATATAGAAGTAAGCTCCTCCGAGTCGGAAGGAGTGCATGGTGTACAGGTACGTCAAATCAAAATCTACACAAGTAGCATTAATCATGTAATGTAACTAAAGCCAAATAAATAGAGTACATGGGAAAATAGTTTAATCCCGCATATTTAATGACCTTATAAAGGTATGTAGCGAACGAAGTTTGTTTAAAAACACACACAAAAGAACAATTTAAAATGTATAATTTCTGTATAAAGTACTTTAAGAACTTGAAAATGTTCGGGAAACTGCCCCATTGTGTTATTTTTGAGAGGTCAATGGAATGTTCTCATTATCGGGCTTAAACGCACGATCTCCTCGGTAAAAGGTGGGCACCTGATGGTTTGTACACAACATCGTTCTCGACCCTATTGCCTTCCATAACAAATTTGAATACCTCAGAGATATATTTTATGCAAATATGCAGTTTTACTTGGGTAGAAATCATTGGCCATCAGTTATAACTACCTGTAGTTGTAACTACTGGCGGACCATGTGTTGTCTTGCTTGGGGTTTGAACAGTCACCTTCAGTCTTGTAGGCGATGTTTCTGGAACTGAAATAAAATAGAGTACATAAGAACAATTAGTTGAATCCCGCATATTTAATGACCTTATAAAGGAATTTAACGAACGAAAAAAGTACGAAAGAGCCGTTTTCAACGTATAATAATTGTGCTGAGAAAACAAAGAATTAACATAGATATTAAACGTATGTCAAAAGCAGCCATAAATCCTCCATGCGATGATACACCACATCAAAAATCATAATAAAGTGAAAAACATAACACAATATTCAATATCCTAAAATATAGCGGGAAAAAAAGGATTAAGCATGTTAGCAAAAAACAAAGACAAATGTAATATATAAATTTAATTTGGCCGAAATAATGGGCTGCTAGATTGGAAATGAAATTAACATAGATATAAATCTTATGTCAAAAGCAGATATAAGTCCTCCCTTAAACCTCCGGCTTTAACCTGAACTAAAATACCAGAATCTTAGTTAGGAAGCAAAAGCGACAAGCCGTGCCGCGTCAATCATGCTAAAAAATGAAGAAACGGCAGATCACCAGTTACCAAATATTTGAATAAGTCCCCCCCGGTACACCACATTTAAAATAGAAGGAAGCTCCTCCGAGTCGAAAGGAGTGCATGGTGTAAAGGTACGTCAAATCAAAATCTACACAAGTAGCATTAATCATGTAATGTAATTAAAGCCAAATAAATAGAGTACATGGGAAAATAGTTTCATCCCGCATATTTAATGACCTTATAAAGGAATGAAGCGAACGAAGTTTGTTTAAAATGACACACAAAAGAACCATTTAAAATGTATAATTTCTGTATAAAGTAATGTAAGAACTTGAGAATGTTCGGAAAACTGCCCCATTGTGTTATTTTTGAGAGGTCAATGGAACGTTCTCATTATGGGGCTTAAACACACGATCCCTCGGTAAAAGGTGGGCACCTGATGGTTTGTACACAACATCGTTCTCGACCCTATTGACTTCCATAACAAATTTGAATACCTCAGAGATATATTTTATGCAAATATGCAGTTTTACTTGGGTAGAATTCATTGGCCATCAGTTATAACTACCTGTAGTTGTAACTACTGGCGGACCATGTGTTGTCTCGCTTGGGGTTTGAACAGTCACCTTCAGTCTTGTAGGCGATGTTTCTGGAACTGAAATAAAATAGAGTACATAAGAAAAATTAGTTGAATCCCGCATATTTAATGACCTTATAAAGGAATTTAACGAACGAAAAAAGTAAGAAAGAGCCGTTTTCAACGTATAATAATTGTGCTGAGAAAACAAAGAATTAACATAGATATTAGACTTATGTCAAAAGCAGCCATAAATCCTCCATGCGATGATACACCACATCAGAAAGCATAATAAAGTGAAATACATAATACAATATTCAATATCCTAAACAATAGCGGGAAAAAAATGATTAAGCATGTTAGCAAAGACAAAACTGAGAACTTCTCCGACAAAATGTAATAAAAGAACCAGGCGGGAGGGAGGGATAAAACACACATCCGAACCGGATTAAAACCAATGAACAAGTGAGAAGGACGCCAAAATAAAGAAGGGCAGATAATTAAAAATTAGGAGCGGAAAAAGAGTTCCCTCCCTTAATAATTAAAAAAAAAAAACATCAAATGTTTTTAAATTATTACGCTCAGGAAGAACAAAGTCAAATGTAAAATATAAATTCAATTTGGCCGAAATAATGGGCTGCTAGATTGGAAATGAAATTAACATAGATATAAAAGCTTATGTCAAAAACAGCTAAAAGTCCTCCCTAAAACCTCCGGCTTAAACCTGAACTAAAATACCAGAATCTTAGCCGTGCCGCGTCAATCATGCTTGAAAATGAAGAAACGGCGGATCACCAGTTACCAAACAATTGAATAAGCCCCCCCCCCCCCCGGTACACCACATTTAAAATAGAAGGAAGCTTCTCCGAGTCGGAAGGAGTGCATGGTGTATTCGTGAGCGTTAACAATCGAAAGTTGCGTAATAATATGCCGAAACATACGATCAATGCTGCTCGCGTCAAGTGGGATCAAATCCCAACCGAAAACAGTACAAAACAACGGTTCTGTGGGTGTCAAGGGAACTAATCCACACACGTTTTGAAACGCTTTTACTGGACACAAAGCAAAAGGCTCATTTTTACATAACGTAATAACTACATTGTTGTCCCCGAATTGATTAGTTTTAGCATACTTAAATAAAACATAAAACAACAATGACTAAATCTGTAACTGATACATTGTTTATACACAGGTTTTTATACTGATCAAACTTAACACTAGAATCAGAAACTTGGCTTGATTTCCTGCGCATTATATAAAATGTAAACAAAAATAAGCACCATATCGCAGCATGAAAGGGAATAGCAAAATCTAGAACAGCATAAATTTGCTTAAAATATATTTTTTCATCTGCTGCAATTTCACAGACCACAACTTTTAAGCAACTACAAACACTGATACACTCATACTGAGCTATATTTGAGCACGCTTCAGGCACACATTTGGGAAACGTTTAATGAAAGAATTCACCGCACTGATTGATAGTTCCACACCCAGAAAGACAAGCATCTGATGCCATCAACAGTAGACCATTGACTGGTTTTAATCATGGACACACCAGTATAGATATGAACAAAACTAATCCACCACTTGATATCTTTACTAAATTCATTTCTAAACTTCACTTTTTGATCATTATATTTCAAACCACGTAGCAACACTAATATACGCGATATGAACACACGGCTTTGTTTCACACATGTGCCAATAAATAGAAGTTTTCCAAGAAGCTTCTGTAAATCCCGCATTGAGCTCCCTGGCTTTGGCTCCAGCTCAACCCAGAAAAGGAGTATAAACATGCTTATTTTGGTAATCAGGCGGTCATTTTTATTCTCGACAAAATAAAAGCACTTGATAATACTGGCTTTATCTTAAATGTAAGCTTCTTGAGTGAAATTCAGCTGAAAATTGGTGAAAATGTTCTACTTTCGTTTGCAAACATTGATGTGTTTGATGGGAGAATCGGTTTTATAACTCCATAAACAATATGTTTACAAAATAACCCAAATACGTATGAAGATTAAACATACTTATATGGCACTGCATTCCCCGATTTCTCATATAAGCCCTCATAATTGTGATATTAGATAAAATAACGAGTCATACTTAGGTTTTATGATGATATCCGTTCTTTTGCTCTAGCTCGGAAGTGTCATTGGCTAATTTTAATACAAAGCTCCTAAAAGAGTTGGAGCCACTGTTTCGCATCCGTGTATTAAGTACTGTAAAAACTTGAGAATGTTCGGGAAACTTGCCCATTGTGTTATTTTTGAGAGGCCAATGGAATGTTCTCATTATTGGGCTTAAACACACGATCTCCTCGGTAAAAGGTGGGCACCTGATGGTTTGTATACAACATCGTTCTCGACCCTATTGACTTCCATATCCAATTTGAATACCTCAGAGTTATATTTTATGCAAATATGCAGTTTTACTTGGGTAGAATTCATTGGCCATCTGTTATAACTACCTGTAGTTGTAATTACTTGCAGACGATGGGTTGTCCCGCTTTGGGTATGAACAGTCACGTTAAGTATTGTAGGAGGCACAAATGGAATAGAAACAGAAGGACAATAAATTATAACAACAATATCACGACATTCAATATAAAAGTAATCATCAACTTATCATCGACATAAACGAAAGTTATTGTTCAGAACATCAAATTACATGTATCAAGGTTATGCCAAATCAATTCAGCTTTAGGATAAACTACCACAGAAGTTACACCATTCCTGTTATACACATACCTTATAACTGGTAAGCATTGTCTTGAGGTGTTTTCATGGTAATACCCTTGTGGACAGACCGAAACACAACTGTAGTCTGTGAATATCAATAACATTATTCATAGTTTAATTGATGACTATAACAAAAAAGTGTTAAGGTTATTTTATAAGACAAGTTTTATGGATAAAGCCAGATCTTACATTAAAAGTGGAAGAAGATTGTTTGTGTTTTCAGTGCAACAAATTTCCAGTTTGGGCGAATAATAATATATATAATGTGAGTCCGGTCCGGTTACAAAAATGCTACACGAGGGCCCATGTGTTCCTGTAAACTTGGCAGGCCTTGTTACCTGTTTACGCACGTGCTCTCCGGTCGGTTTTCCTTTCATCCCGACCGGAAACACTTTATCGATATATTTTTCTTGCACACTTCAATTTATATTTTTGTGAAGACAATGACATAGAAAAATGAAATTTTGTACATTTCATCAAATAGGTGTGCGACATTGTTTACTGACGTCATAACGTGTACTAGTTTAAGTTCAATGCTTACGTCTTTTAAAAAGTTACTCCTCTAAAATCAATATTTTTTTGAATTTTTATTTTCATTTTTTTTACAAATGTGAAGAAATACTTAACTGTCAATAAACTACACAGTAATTGGGTGCCAGACTAAAGTTTTCACTGGAACTCCATGTCTGGTGTGCAAGAAATACAGAACCCTTTACAACAACTACAGTCTACCACCATTTTATTATTTGAATCATTATAAAGACACAATAGGGGAAAAGATTATTAAAAGGCAACTATGATATATTTACCCAACGGAAACCCATCTTTAGAGCATTAAAATTAAGTGCATTTGATAACAATTGTCGCCACTTTTTAGTAAGTACACTTACTTGATACCAACCCGTGTCCTGACGAACAATTCTGTATATAACACTCTTCCCTTGAGTAAAAGCACATAGATACATCTTCATTAAAAGGGGCATAGCCATGTTTATAATCACATCTACAAAACCCATCAGACTCTGTTCTGTCCTCCCATGGAATTCCACAGCTGAGTTTATGGTTCTCAAGAGTGCATCGATTCCTTTTCTCTGACATACAGGTATGGTACATGTTTGAACGAGTACTTTCTTTGTTGTTGTAGTACCAACTATCGTTACACTTGTCACACACTATGATCCCATTGTGTGATGGTAATTCCATGGTGTTTTTGTAAAAACTGATGTACGGCTGCTCTCCTATCAAAGTAACAAATTTGAGACGTGTAGAATGTCAATGGATTAAAAAGGTATAAATCAATAACCATTAAATTACCAGATTCATGAGTCTGGCTTTACATGTGTGAAAAGGTTCATCATGAGTACCAAGTTTCATTCAAATAGTGTAAACTGTTTAGCACCGCCAATGATGAAGCCGCTGCCAACAATGTATTATTTACGACAATAGTCTTTTTCTATATAAGATATTAAAAACAGATAGGCTACAAATGACATTGGGACACTTGATCCCTTAGTATGAAGCAATACGTGGTTTATGTTATCTAAGTAAGGCCATGACACTGAGCTGAAATATATGTTAACACGAATTCATATTCTACCGGGTCTCCACGTAGTAATAAACGATATAATATAACATCCCTCTAAACGCTTCATGAGCATCTGCATGTCAAAAGTGGGAAAGACAGAAGACTGACGAAAAGGACATCCATAGCAAAACAAAATGTCTGTCCAGACTACAAGACAAGTTTGTGCATTGTAAAAGAAGGATAATCAATTTACTTTGTTCACAAAGACTTTTAAACAAGTTGACCCATTTAATAACACTTGGTTCATATTTCACAATGACAGTTTACCCGATCATGATTTATGAATATTTAATGACATAGGTTTAGATTGTTTTGTAGTTGTATCCGTGATGCCGCTTGATGACGATTTGTCCTTCATACATACAACTAACCGTATTGGTATTGAAACCATACACCTATCAATGCCTTGGCTAATAGGGGAGGGGACAGCAGATCTATCAAGGGAATTTTTAAAACAAAATGGTAAATTCTGTTCCCTACATTCAATCTTTGAAGCAGGGCATATTCTTGACTTCAGTGGGATGGGAAAGCTCAAGATAATAAATACCTACTCACCAGGTGTGTCAACATTATGGTTTTCGTTAACTCCCTTATGTGCCCGCCGTCATATACGCAAGGCAATATATGTAAATGTGAAGCAAGACTATGTTGTTGTTTTTCAGTTCGTCTAATAAACTAATTCTTTGGTATGACATACAATCGAAATATTTTATTGAAAGTTTGTGGAGGGTTTTCAAAGTAGAGTACAAACCTTTTGAGCAATTCTGTACCACAGCCCAAGTTTGTATGTACTCGTTGCGGTTATGATAGTTGAGTGCACAGTGGTATTCGGTTCCAACGGGGTAACCAATTCGGGAGGCGAGGCGCTGGTAGGCGCATTGCCAATCACATAATGATTGTGGGCAAATTCCGTTAAACTCCCAATCTATTTGATTCATACAAATCATTTGACACATGTCATAAACGCTTTTGAACACTCCTTTTGAGTTAACTCCCTGAAATTGAAAGACAAATCAAAATTGAATGGGCTTATAAAAGAACATACTTCTGTATAGGAAATACACTGAACTATTGTTAGAAGATTTACATTTGAAAACATACATTGCAAACGTTTCCAATATCTGATTTATAAATCAACAAGGTGAAAATGATTGACAAAACTTTCTCACGTTCAACATTGAATACCTCAATGCAACTAAGATGCTATAAAATTAACCGCATATCAGTACAGATCTGTATAATACTACTCCAGCAACCATTTAATGACCTTTAGCAGCCATTGGTCTTCGGAGGTAATAATTTGATCGTTAGCTATTAGGTGCAACTAAGATTTTATGCAGGTGAATAGAATATCAAACTACTTACAAGGTGAATCAGACTCAAGATGAATAAATATAACATCATTGCGTTCATTGTAGAAAGTTTGCATCTACTGCTGTCCATATCTGTATTAGAACAAAACAAAGGTTAACATAAATCAAGATGCTCTAGCTAACTTTGGCAATCAAATACGATCAATTAGAACAATATTATTTCAGGAAAACTGTTTGTTTGTTGTTTTAGATGTCAGACAAACTATGTTGAAAAAATACCATAGCTCAATTGAGTAAACTGTCTGTTGTAAGACCTATCTTAAATTATTAATATTTGAACCATATAGATTTATTCAACAGCCACCAAGACACAGTAACATAAAGGTTCATGTATCATTTCCATTAACGCCAATTAATTTTACCAAGGCGAAAACAAGTTTATATGTGTTTTGCAATCGAATGGCTTATGCGTCGTGGTCATTTTTAATGACTATAATCAACATGACTTATGAGTCAGGGAAAATTACTTAATTGCTATACCCGATATGACTTATGAGTCATGGCCAGTGGCTAAAATGTTACACTCTACATGTGTTTTGAGTATGGTCATTTCGTAAATAGCTACAGTCAATACTGTTCATGCGTTATGGTCAATTCGTCAGTGACGGCATTCCACATGAATCATTTCCTACTCCTCAATAACTACAGTCAACATAGCTTATGAGGCCCATTGTCAATTTACCAATGGCAACAATCAACATCGTTTGTGATTCATGGTTAATTCCTCAATGTCTACAGTCCACATAACGTAACAGACATGCTCAATTCCTCAATAACTTTAAGCTATATGGCTTATAAATAAGGTTAATTCCTTTTGCCAACTTCTATAGTGAATATAGCTGCGGAGTCGTGGTCAATTCCTTAATAGCTTAGGTCAACATAGCTTATAAGTCATGATCAATGCCGCAATGGCGAGAGTACTCGTAGTTAATGAGTCAATGTCAATTCGTCAATTACCACAGTCAATACGGTTAATTATTGGCTTATTGGTCATATGAATAAATTATAAAATAGCCATTAAGTATTAGCCGTTAAACACAGTATTTGCCTAGTCAAATAATACAAACGCC